>NC_092233.1:59964359-59984359 GCF_036320965.1 Panulirus ornatus
CCCCGTATTTATTACTATCCCGTATTTATTCCACGATGGTGTAAGGTCATGAGTGGAAGGGGGGGTGGGCGGCGACCTGGGAAGACCACGGGGTTGGTCACGTGCAGTTCTCGTGCACACGTGAGACAGCTTCACTGGGTGGTTGTGTTGTGAGCACGAGACCCCGTCCCCTGCACGCGGTACATTACATTGTCCCCCCCCCCCCCCCCCGCTCCATGATGATCCTCCATCCACCACGGGGTCTCTCCTCTTCACTTCAAGTCTCCACTCCACCACGGGGTCCTTCTTCACTCCACCACGGGGTCTCTCCCCTTCACTACAAGTCTCCACTTCCCCACGGGGTCCTTCTTCACTCCACCACGGGGTCTCTCCCCTTCACTACAAGTCTCCACTTCCCCACGGGGTCCTTCTTCACTCCACCACGGGGTCTCCCTTTCTCTACAAGTCTCCACTTCCCCACGGGGTCCTTCTTCACTACACCACGGGGTCTCCCCCCTTCACTACAAGTCTCCACTTCCCCACGGGGTCCTTCTTCACTCCACCACAGGGTCCCCCTCTGCCACAAGCTCCACTTTACCACATGATGCAGTAGGTGTACCACAACACCCTCACCATAATACAGTGCAGCAGATACAACACTTAACTACAGCTGTAGTCGCGGAACAACATCCACTTTAAAAACCCCGTGGTCGGTAGCTTGCTCCGCGCAGCAGGAGCAGGATAAGGTGGGCTTCCTTGAAGCGAAGAGTACAGTCTCGTCGTAGAATGTCGGAAGGGATCCATCCTCTCCCTGCAGCTGATTGCAGTGCAACCTGAAAGCTGCCTCGAACCCGGTAGAATGAGTCTTGTGGCTGTGTGATGAAGTGTGTGTGTGTGTGTGTGTGTGTGTGTGTGTGTGTGTGTGTGTGAGGCGGAGGTGAATGCTCGAATTTCCGTGGTGTAGAAAGTGTGATGCTCGTACCTCGAGAGACGTATATGGGAGTGTAGCGATTGAAGGTGTGGGTGAGATAGACACAGCATCAGCTCGGGGGAAGGGACTGTGTGTGTTCTTAGGAGTAATGGAAGGGGGAATTGCCCTTGCGTTTGCCTGGCAAAATCGCCGAGAATGCTTGGAGGAGGAGGAGGAGGAAGAGGAGAGGGGCTTTGTATATGGTATTGATGGACCTGGAGAAAGAGTATGATAGGATTTTGGACAGAGACGTCTTCGTGTGAGGGTAAGGTGTGGTGTGCGAGTAGGAAGGGAGGAGGGTGAGTGGTTCCAGGTGAAGGTGGGTTTGCATCAAGGAAGTGCGTTTTGCTACCATGGTTGATTGATCTGTTTATAGATCGGGGCGGTAAAGGAGATGAATGCAAGGGGACTTGGGCGAGGGGTGGATTTACAGCATAGTGGAAGAAAGGGGAAATGGTGCACGTGGAGAGGGCCTGGAGGGAATGGAGTGCTGGAGGTACCTGGAAATGGAAGTGATGGAACCATGGCGGCTGAAGTGAGGGATGGGAGGGGGGTAGCTACGGGCCTCAGTCCATTGAGGAGTGTATGGAAGGAGAGGATCATTGTCTGCTAGGGTAAAGATGAGTATGTTTGAAGGTTTATGGTAGTCCAGATGATGATGTATGGTTGTAAGTCTTGGGTCCTGAATACGAAAGGGAAGAAGAAGATGGGTCGTGTTGGAAATGAAATGCAGGAGAACAATATGCTGTGTGAGGAGGACTGATCGTATGAAGAGTTACAGAGCAAGAGAGAAGTGTGGTAGTATTATAGAGGAAGTTGACCAGGGTTTGCTTAAATGGTTGGGACATACGGAGAGGATGAGCGAAGATAGATTGACTAAGAGGATCTTTGTGTAAGGTGATGAGGAAGGAAGGAAGAAATAGATAGAGGAGGAAGGGAAGGCCAAGAAGAATATGGAAGATGGAGGGAAGGAGGCTTTAGGGTACCAGGGCATGGACATTCAAGAGGGTGAGAGGAGAGCATGGAATATCCTGAATTGAACCATGGTGTGATGAAGTGGTCAAGGTGGCCTAGGATAGGAAGGTTCTGCTTTAAATGAATTACACACAACGGTTAGAGACGGAGTCTTACTAAAGAGGAAGAAGTGTATTATTATTATTATTATCATTATTATTATTATTATTATTATTATTATTAAGTCTTGACAAAGTAACGTATTTGAAAGGTATAAACCTCTGAATTGGCAAACGTTTTACTGTTATGACAAATGTGATTCATATATATATATATATATATATATATATATATATATATATATATATATATATATATATATATATATATATATATAAATGTATTGCCGAATGTGTTGGCTGTTGATTAAAGTAATTTTGGCTTTTGATTAGCTCAGCGATGTTAGAAGGATTCATATCAGGATATTGAACCCATGAGCTGAGGGTTTCACAATGATATATGTGTATGTGTATATAGTTTCCCCCACAAGTGTTGTGGTATTGCGCGATGTTCGGTAGAGGTCTCCATAGGTTATTGGGATGGTTGATGTATGGAGTGGGGGAAGGTGGGATGTGGAGGGGGAGATATGTAAAGGGTGGAAATCTCTCTCTCTCTCTCTCTCTCTCTCTCTCTCTCTCTCTCTCTCTCTCTCTCTCTCTCTCTCTCTCTCTCTCTTTCTAACCATCTTGAAACACAAATATTCTTCATTTTCTTTTCATTGTGATGTTCTGAGGCGAGTCAGACTAAACAGGAGGGGGGGGGGATGGGTCTGTTGGTGTGTCCGTTAATCAGTTAATTAGGTAGTTCAAACAGGGATGGGAGGTGAGGGGGAAGGGGGAGGAGGGAAGGGGGGGAATAATGTTCATGTGGAAATGCCTCCCCTTCGTACAGTCCTGGTTAATCCTGTCCAGGTCAGTGAAGGGCGGTTGTGGTGGTGGTTGTGGTGGTGGAGGGGAGGGAGGGAGGGAGGAAGGGAGGGTAAAGGAGTGTGGGGAAGGGGAGGGAGAAGGGGAGGGGTGGAGGGAGGGGAGAGGAGGGCAAGAAAAGCGATCGTGTAGCACCATGTAACCAGCGGCTGACTTCACCTAACTTACCCAAACTAAGTTTTGGGGATTTTCATCCTCCACGTCAGGCCGGACGAGATGGCATGGCAAACCCAACCCCTCACCCCTCACCCCTCGTCTTCACCTTCCTTCTTCCCCCTTACCCCTCCTCACCCCTCACCCTTCTTCTTCCCCTTCCTCCTTCCCCACCCCCTCCTCACCCCCCTTCTTCTTCCCCTTCCTCCTTCCCCTACCCCCTCCTCACCCCTCACCCTTCTTCTTCCCCTTCCTCCTTCCCCCCCTGCTCACCTCTCTTCTTCCCCTTCCTCCTTCCCCCCCTCCTCACCCCTCTTCTTCACCTTCCTCCTTCCTCCTTCCCTCCTCACCCCTCTTCTTCCCCTTCATCCTTCCCCCTCCTCACCCCTCTTCTTCCCCTTCCTCCTTCCCCCCCTCACCCCTCGTCTTCCCCTTCCTCCTCCTCCCTCCTCACCCCTCTTCTTCCCCTTCATCCTTCCCCCTCCTCACCCCTCTTCTTCCCCTTCATCCTTCCCCCCTCCTCACCCCTCTTCTTCCCCTTCCTCCTTCCCCCCTCACCCCTCTTCTTCCCCTTCCTCCTTCCCCTCTCACTCCTCTTCTTCCCCTTCCTCCCCCCTCACCCCTCTTCTTCCCCCCCCTTCCTCCTTCCCCCTCCTTCCATTTCCCACAGCAACCATTAATGGGTTTCTGGGATGGGGGGGGAGGAGGGAAAGGCTTGTTGTGTATGTGTGTGTGTGTGTGTGTGTGTGTGTGTGTGTGTGTGTGTGTGGATCGGAAAGTGGACAGAGGTGGGTAAAAGGTGGACTGTGGGACGCCTACTTTGCGGTCTTGGATCCGCCATGTTTAGCGTTGGGTGGGTGCAGAGGGAAACAGAACTATATATATATATATATATATATATATATATATATATATATATATATATATATATATATATATATATATATATTACAGAAAGAAAACGTATTGAATAAAAGGGGTACGTAAGGTCATGTCATGTATATAACAGAAAGAAAACGTGTGAAATAAAGGGGGAACTTAATTAAGGTCATGTCATGTATAGAAAGAAAACGTATAAAATAAGGGATACGTAGGTAAATAAGTTTAAGACTTTCCTTACTGGAAGGGAGAGAAATATCTGGAATTGTTGGATGGGCAACTGGATTGTTAGGGTTTTTTCCCGTCTAGAAAGTTTTAACTCTGGGGTTTAACTAGTTCAGAGTCGCCCAACATGGATTTGCTCCCTGGGTTTTTTTTATTATTATTTTCCTTTCCAAAGCTTGGGATGTGTTCAGTAGAAAGTTTATATATATATATATATATATATATATATATATATATATATATATATATATATATATATTAGTGATTCAATAGAAAAATGTTTGGCACTTTATATAAAAACTGAAATGTCTGTTTTCATATTAATTAAAGTAAATCAATTATCGCTTAACATCAACTGACTTAGAACAACAATAAGATGTTTGTACATTTCTTGTTTATCGTATTATATATATATATATATATATATATATATATATATATATATATATATATATATATATATATATATATATATATTATGGATAGATAATATTTTTAGCGATTATCGCTAAATCCAGGAGTGTGGATAAATACCCGTTAGCGGTAATTGTTAAACCCAGCTATACGGATACTTGACCAGTAGCGGTGATCGCTAAGTCCAGTATTACTGAGGCATGACCCTTAGCGATAATCGCTAAACCCCCCAAAAAATGAAAATTACGAACACATGACCATTAGCGATAATCGCTAGGTCCAGTAATACTGATACATAACCGTAGCGATAATCGCTAAATCCAAGAAAATAAGGGTACGTAGCCATTATAGCGATGATTGCTAAATCCACCAAATATGGACATACGACCGTTAGCGACAGCCGCTACATCCATCCAGAAAAACACAACACACACACACACACACATATGGGAGATTGGTTTGGTGTTAATTCCATCTTGTATGTATGTATACATGTCTATATGTATACCATTACCACGAATTACTATATATATATATATATATATATATATATATATATATATATATATATATATATATATATATATATATATATATGCTGCGTGTTATGTTAGCCATATAAAATGTTATGATTACACGTAAGCATTTTATCCACACTTACAATACTGCTTTGTTGTGGAGGGAAAAATGTACGTGTGGTTTTTTTGTAATTAGTATTTTCATTAATTAATTCCTTTGTGTTGTGTCTGCCTTGTCGATGCCAGTTCGCATTAAGACTTGCATATATATATATATATATATATATATATATATATATATATATATATATATATATATATATATATATTGTATGTATTAGAAAACTCAGTTTCTAATGATGATAGTTTGTGAAGTAACTGATGTTATTAATTTAACAATTTGACAGATATATTGGAATGGGTTTGAATCATAAGCTTATTTTTGTTTATTTTTATTTTTTTCTTATGTTAGCTGAGACCCCCAGGGGCAGCCGAGACCCTAATTAGGACCAGTCGCAAGGGGGTGGATGAACAGCTTGATTGACTGTGGGACCCATGCACTCGACCCCCCCGGGCGGTGCGTTAATGCGTCACGACCAGATACGCTAACCGTTACGCCGTTGATTTAGTTATTTGACATATGCGTATATATATATATATATATATATATATATATATATATATATATATATATATATATATATATATATATATTACCGTTTTGTAAATGAGAAGATATTTTTTGTGTAAATAACGACTCGATCTTTCACTTAAATCAGCAAGACTCAGTCAGACTAGGAACCATCATTCCTTTAGTTTACGAGGGGAAAGAAAACGGGGTACATGTAACCCACCATTACTCTACGTTATGAAGATCTGTAAATTTGGAGCATTTTACAATGGGCTAGAAAAAAAAAAAAAAAATTTCATTTGTTTAGACTTGAAAAGTCATAAAATTTCGAACTTATATCCCGATGTATTGATTTTTTTTCCCTTCTTTTTTTTAATAGTAATTTCATCAACGTGGACTTCAATATTTTGAACGCCAAAGTAATTGGTTTGTCGTATCGTTTGTGTGACAGTGTAATACAGCCATTGGACTCAAATGGAGAGAGATGGGGATGGGGAAAGAGAGGAGGGGGGAAGAGAGGAGAGTGAGTGTGTGGGGGAGTTATTGTAACTGCGAACAAATATGGTTCGACGATAGGTATGGATTGCAGCTGTCATAGCTTTATGATTGATGTTAGGCTGGTGCGCCACCTCTCGCTTCCCCAGGCTATCTTTTTTGTTTCTTTTTTTCTTTCTTTGCCACGGTTCTGAATTGGTCGAGCACCGCACCCCACACTCTACTTTATATATATATACATAGAAAATGGGCTGCGAAATTGAAATGGAACAGGATTCTCAAAGCCCGTAGTGTTAACCCCACGTTATAATGGGAGGTTCTTGGCGGCCATCTGTTGATGAGAATATATATATATATATATATATATATATATATATATATATATATATATATATATATATATATATATATATATATATAATGTTTTTCCCCTTAGGGGTTTATGGTTTGCCTGAAGGCCTTTCAAATATAAACTGGAAATCCAGATGCGTATTGATAGATATGAGATATTCTTTTTAAAAAGAGTAAATTTTCACGTTTAATTGTGCGTTGCTGCGTATAATGGGCGCAGGAAAAAGAAAGAAAAAAAAAACGCAGCGTTCCTTTCCAAAATTACAATGAAAAATTACTTTTATGTTTGCGCCTCATATTTGGATATTATATCGCGTTCATTATTCACCGTGAAATACGAGTTCCATTCGCCGTTTTCCGTCAAAGTGAGGAGTTTTTTGTTTTTTTGTTTTTTTTACAATCAATTTACATATATTTTACAGCTTAGTCGTTGGTAACAAGTTGCCGTGTGTTCGCGGAGCTAGGAAAACATTTACATTTCAGAGCCGGTAAAGTGTAAAAGAATTTTCAGACATTTAAAAAAATTTCAAAAAAAAAAAAAATTCTAGTTATTCTCCATTTTCTGTGCAAACGAGAGAGTGTGTATGTTTGAAATATATAAGAATAGTACAGTCCTTTATATTTCCCTGTATCACTATAACGAAATTTACATTTACTGCAATTTCTATTTGAGTCCACGGGGAAAATAAAACACGATAAGTTCCCAAGTGCACTTTCGTGTCATAATCACATCATCAGGGGAGACACAAGAGAGAGATATAACCGCCAGTTGATATACAACGAAGAGACTTAGCTAGGACGCCATTTGGTAAACAAGGAACTTCCCGAATGGGGGGTTGGGTGTATGTTTCAGTACCTGGTACGAATTCTTGTGTAATGAGAAGTAGCCAGCGGTAATCATTAGAAGCAAGATCATACACAGACAATACTCATTTGGTATTATGTCTTGATGGTGCCACTTATTGAATGAGGTGGTTAGCTTTCCAGGGCGAAATGTGGAGGAATTATCATTCCACGTGGAGTTTGATGTGAATTGGTAACTAATTTGGAGATCCACTTATACTTTTAATGCCAAAATTATTTTCCCGACTACATGTTTACCAAATGGCGTCCTAGCTTCGTCTTTCGATGTATATTAACTGACTTATATTTATCTCTTGTGTCTCCTCTGATGATGTGATTATGACACGAAAGTGCACTTGGGAACATATTGTGTTTCATTTTCCCCATGGACTCATAGGAATATATATATATATATATATATATATATATATATATATATATATATATATATATATATATATATATATATATATATCCTTACATGAACTCAACAAACATTGTGAAACAGAGAGGAATTTCATTTCTATTAACATTAATCCTCTCACAATTTTCAGACTACAATCATATATGTAATTTGACGAAACAATACGTATTTAGTGCCTTTTTTTTTTTTTTTTTTTTGGCTTTCGTACATAAGCGGAGATGAAATGCTGACCTGTTTCAAGAGAGGTTGATTTTTTTAAGCTCTTCCCCTGCCTAAAAGCGAGTCTGTGATGAAATACGCAACTCTTATAATTAGACAGAATTATGATTATACATTTTTTTTTTTCCTGATGAATGTTCATGTGGCATTAACTGTACCTTATTGTAATGTACGCGATGCTGGAGGTATTCCCACAACACCTGCTGGAAGGTACTTTCATATCATGTGGTCTGGTTGATAAAAAGAGTTTTACAGGCGGCCCTTCAAACCAGCCTGGATTAACCATGGCATTTCAAAATGAGGGGGGGGGGGGGGAGGATCGTGCCTTGTAAACATGTGTCTGATCTCAAGTTTTTAACCATTCCACAGGTGTTCACAATCATTCCTAGACATTTACATTGATGGTGAAGTCTATCATGGCCACACTACAGCTGGTACGAACCTCGACTTATTCTGAACCTATTATTGTGTTCATAATGTTAATGGATGGGTGACTAAAGTCTAGAGTCAAATGATGTGAATTGCTTCTGTAGTTGAATGGCTTTGTGGATCCCGTCCAGCCAGGTGTTTGGTGAAAAGGACGCCTTCGCGCTGCACGAAATGACTTACGAATTATAAGTGATCATATTAGTATTAACTAGGAGACAGACGAACGCTCCAGGGGGGACCAAGCTGTCCAAGAACAACAGCTCTATGTGCATTCAAGGAACCCCCATACAATGGATAGCATTACGTATTCAACCACAATATCCCGTCATGCCTCTCGAATCAGACACCATTGGGGGATTTCGAAGAGATATTGAGCGATGCTCGCGTGGCAACGCCAAGGGAGAGTCATATGTTTAGATTCTGTGTGAGGAGGAAGAAGAGGAGGAGGAAGAGGAGGAGGAGGCTTTTTATACCTTAGTGGTCCAGACGTAGCTTGAGATGCTGGTGGTGTCTGTCTGCGGAAGAAGAATGGCTGGCCAAGGGGGTTGGAAGTTCGCAACGATAATCATGGCTTTATTTCATTAAGTATTATGTATATATATATGTATATTATATGTATTTAATTAACATATATACAAAGCACAACATGACAACAGGCTTCGTTATATTGGCTCTCTCTCTCTCTCTCTCTCTCTCTCTCTCTCTCTCTCTCTCTCTCTCTCTCTCTCTCTCTCTCTCTCTCTCTCTCTCTCTCTCCACTGTCCATGTAATTGATTAGATCATAATATCGTATGAATTTATTTTAGAACAGCGTGACGTTATACGTTTCCAGCGACGGGGCAGAACAAGCAAAACATGTTATTTCGATTATGATAAACTCGCTGGCTGGCCCCAGCCCATATTTTACAGTTTGCCGACGTGTTTATGGCTTTGGCCCCGTGTGTGTGTGTGTGTGTGTGTGTGTGTGTGTGCGTATTTGAGTAAAATACAGTACACGGTTGCTGTAGAATACAGTAGGGTATATACACAGAGGGGCAGGAGAAATGAAGGGAAATATCTTAGGGTCGAATTTCTTTAGCAAATATGTTGTTTTGCATTATTAAAGCAAGAGTGATTATTTAAAATGTAGATTTCTTTATCTTTTAAGTATTTCACATTGAATTAGTTACGTTTTTTGTAGTGTTTTTTTATGATGTTAATGAAGGATGATGTATTCTTCGTTGTATCTGAAGCCGATCACTACTTTGGTACACTGTGTCTATCATTAGCTTTGGATAATTGTATAATCATAGAAAGAATTATTTATTTAAATTACCTTTTTATCGGGTTCAGGTTGTTATTTTAGCGACCCATTTATTGTTATTTTTTTGAGTTTTTTTTGGAAAACGTGAAAATGAGTTGAGGTTGCCACAGCATGTTTTTTTTTCTTTTTTTTTCAGTTCACTCCATAGCCACTCAAATGAAGTTTCATTTTTTTTTTTTTCTAAATTAATAGGAACGACTCGCTGTGAGGACTGTCATTAAAATCTTAAACCCAAAATGACTTTGTAGATTAATTCTCAAATCAATGACGTAGGCGTAAAGCCTTTTTGAAACTTCACATTCTGTTTTCTAAAATCTTGCAGTGTGCACTTTACGGAAACATAATTCCGTGATTTGTGTGTATAACGTCGCATTTGTGAGTATTATCCTTCTAATATACACATTTTCGAATGGAAAGAGTGTGGTTGAGAGAGCAGAAGAGGTTGTGTTGAAATGGTTTGGACATGTGGAGAGAATGAGTGAGGAAAGGTTGATAGAGAGGATATATATATGTCAGAGGTAGAGGGAACGAGGAGAATGGAGACCAAACTGGAGATGGAAAAATGGAAAGATGAAGATTTTGAGGAATCGGGGCCTGAATATGCAGGAGGGTGAAAGGCGTGGACGGGATAGAATGAATTGGAACAATGGGATATACTGAGATCGACGTGCTGTCATTGGACTGAACCAGGGCATATGAAACGTCCAAGGATAAACCATGGAAAGGTTAGCTGTGGGGGCCCTGGATGTGGATAGGGAGCTGTGGTTTCGGTGCATTGACACATGACAGCTAGAGACTTGAGTGTAAGCGAATGGATAATTGCCTTTCTTCATCTGTTCCCGGCGCTACAGTTTACGGCAGATGATGATGAATCATAAGTTGTGTTTGGAATAATAAGCTTTGGTGTTTAATACATTTTCTCTTCATCATCTGGTCGGAGGCGCTCACCTCCATGGCATATGCAAATGTGCTTCCTCCTCCTCGTGTGTGTGTGTGTGTGTGTGTGTGTGTGTGTGTGTGGTGTCAAGCAGTGAAGGGTTGTTTCCTATTAATCCTCCGCGAGTTGTATTTCAGGTTGTAATTAACCTTCCACCCAGCTGGGAGGAAGAGTGATCCTTGTTGTCATTGTTATTATTATTATTATTGTTATTATTGTTGTTATTATTGTTATTATTATTATTATTATTATTATTATTATTATTATTATTATTATTATTGTTATTATTATTATTGTTATTATTGTTGTTATTATTGTTATTATTATTATTATTATTATTATTATTATTATTATTATTATTATTATTGTTATTATTATTGTTGTTGTTATTATCATTATTATTATTATTGTTGTTGTTGTTGTTGTTTTGTCTTCTCTCTCTCTCTCTCTCTCTCTCTCTCTCTCTCTCTCTCTCTCTCTCTCTCTCTCTCTCTCTCTCTCTCTCACACACACACACACACATAAATACATACATGCATATAAGTTCTACACACACACACACACACACACACACACACACACACACACACATATAGATACATGCATGCATAAAAGTTCCACACACACACACACACACACACACCACACACACACACACACACACACACACACGTACATACAATGTTACATACTCTTACCACCTCAAACCCCCCCCCCCCCCAGCGAGAAACATCCTTGATGACAATTTCATAATTAAAACAGGCGTGTGGTGGTGGCGGGGGGGTGGGGGGGGGGGGGGGAGTCGGCTAACCGACAAGTTAATTATTTACGCCAATGAGCGTCGTTGGAGACACACAAGACTATGGCCCGTTCCTTCAGACGAGCGCTCCCCCCCTCTCCCCCCTCCCTCCTCCTCCTCCTCCTCCTCCTCCTCCTCCCCCATATCATTGTGTGGTTTAGTTCGGGGGAAATTGGTTCATTAAATTTAATGCGGTGATGAATGAATGGTGTGTTCTTAGTGAGGTAGGGTGGGTATGGTGTATTCTTAGTGGGGTTGGGGGGTGGGTATGGTGTATTCTTAGTGGGGTGGGGTGGGTGGGTATGGTGTATTCTTAGTGGAGTGGGGAGGGGGTTGTATGATGTATTCTTAGTTAGGGGAGGTGGGGGGTTGTATGTTGTATAATTTTTGTGGAGGGGGTGTGTATGTTGTATTTTTTTGTGGAGGGGGTGTGTATGGTGTATTTTTTGTGGTGGGGTGTGTATGGTGTATTTTTTGTGGTGGGGGTGTGTATGGTGTATTTTTTTGTGGTAGGGGTGTGTATGGTGTATTTTTTGTGGTGGGGGTGTGTATGGTGTATTTTTTTGTGGTGGGGTGTGTATGGTGTATTTTTTTGTGGTGGGGGTGTGTATGGTGTATTTTTTGTGGTGGGGGTGTGTATGGTGTATTTTTTGTGGGGTGGGTGGGTATGGTGTATTCTTAGTGGGGTGGGTGGGTATGGTGTATTCTTAGCGGGGTGGGTGGGTATGGTGTATTCTTAGTGGGGGGGATGGGTATGGTGTATTCTTAGTGGGGTGGGGGGTATGGTGTATTCTTAGTGGGGTGGGGGGTGGGTATGGTGTATTCTTAGTGGGGTGGGGTGGGTGGGTATGGTGTATTCTTAGTGGGGTGGGGTGGGTGGGTATTGTGTATTCTTAGTGGAGTGGGGAGGGGGTTGTATGATGTATTCTTCGTTAGGGGAGGTGGGGGTTGTATGTTGTATAATTTTTGTGGAGGGGGTGTGTATGTTGTATTTTTTTGTGGAGGGGTGTGTATGGTGTATTTTTTGTGGAGGGGGTGTGTATGGTGTATTTTTTGTGGTGGGGGTGTGTATGGTGTATTTTTTTGTATTGGGGGTGTGTATGGTGTATTTTTTTGTATTGGGGGTGTGTATGGTGTATTCTTAGCGGTTAAGGGAGGGGGGTGGGTGGGGGGTGTAATGGCCTGTTCTTAGCGGTAGGGGGGGCAGGGGGGAAGGGGTGTATGTAAAAAGCCTTCATTTTTTTCTTATTATTATTTCCACAATGATCCCAAGCGACTGGGGAGTTGAATAGACTTTTAACGTTAGTGTACTGGTTTGTTAAAGTGTCTCTGTACCGGTGTAGAACGACTGAATGACGTCAGACGCTCGTAGGCACTGTCCTCACGCACGTCTGGCAACACCGTCCGTGGTCGCCCGTACGAACACCTCGAAGTTCAAACTTAAAAGAAAATTCTATTTGAATAGGATGGTGAGGGGGGAGGGGGGGAGGCTATGTGTAACATCCTTTGATAACGTAACGTTATTATTATGATTATTATTATGATTATTATTATTATTATTATTATTATTAATTTTTATTATTATTAAGTGTTATTATTATTAATTATTATTATTATTAATTATTATTATCATTTATTAACATTATTATTATTATTATTATTATTATTATTATTATTATTATTATTATTATTATTATTAAGTTCAGGTCTGACATTCATTGACTTAGTGCCTGAAGTGTTTACCTCCCACGGTCGTAATTTACGAAAAGAAAATTGAAGATGGGGAGGCAGGCAACCACGGCGTAGAAGGAAAAGAAAATGGGTGATGGGTATGTCATGTGTTGCGGGCTGCGGTACGATCGGCCAATCATTGATTTACATTAGCGAGGGTGGTGGGGGAGAGGGGGTGGGGAGGTGTTCCAATCATAGTCCACTCCCCCCTCCCCTTCCCCCTTCCCCCTCTCCCCCCTCCCCTTCCCCCTCCCCCCGCCCTTCATTCTTCCCTTCCCTCCTCCTCCCCCCCTTCCCTCCCCTCCCCCTCCTCCTCCTCCCACGCTTGAAGGCCATTCCCCGACGTCATTGAAAATGGAACGCGTCTTTAATTGAAGATGTCACTTCGCGTTTAAAAGACTCTCTCTCTCTCTCTCTCACTCTCTCTCTCTCTCTCTCTCTCTCTCTCTCTCTCTCTCTCTCTCTCTCTCTCAGGTTTATTGACCAGCACTTGGCGGGGGGATGGCCGTAGTAATATATTAAGTGCGACTACCAACCAACCAAATTAACGAACGTCTTCTGAGCAAAGGCAGCCATAGAAAACGAGCGGCGGAGACGACTGGCCAGTCAAACATTTATTGAGCGAGACTTGAGAAAATGGTGTTAATTAGTTTGAAGGTGAAAACCAAGCTGTGTGGGTGTTTAAGGGGGGTGTGTGGGTGGGGTGTTCTGAGGGGGGGGAGAGAGAGTGTGTGTGTGTGTGTGCCTCATTCTATGACGTGGGTTGTTACGATGAGTGGGTGGATGGTTCTGTGGGGGGGGGGGGTGGTTGGTTGTCATGGTGGGAGGCAGTTCGTAAAACTTATGTCCAATTGGCGTTAGAGTGGTTGGTAGGGTGTGTGTGTGTTGGGCGGGGGGAGAGAGGTTTACATTGGTGTATCTGTACTATTGTGTACATGTGCTGTGTCTTTACCTTGTGTATGCACGCAGACACACGTACTCCAGGGCTCAACGCCAGGTACTCCACTTGTCGGTCAGTTTTTGTTCAAGGTGGGAGGATGAACAGCTGGGTTGACTGTGAGTCGACCGCCTTCCGGGATTCGAACCAGGATCCGTGGGATGGAGGGTCACAACAGTGGCTAAAACGGTCAAGTTTGTATACTGTGATTTTATGACTAATTAAACATGGCGTCCTAGCTTCGTCTCTTCAATGTATATCAACTGACTGTTATATTTCTCTCTTGTGTCTCCCCTGATGATGTGATTATTACACGAAAGTGCACTTGGGAACTTTTCGTGTTTCATTTTCCTCGTGGACTCATAGGAATGTATATATATATATATATATATATATATATATATATATATATATATATATATATATAGTGGTAAAGTGTATCTGGTTTCTACGCAATAGTGATGGTCGTTTAAAAGTTAACGCTGTGGAAATTAATTTTGAAAGTTTAAATTTCCTGTAACCTGGTCAAAAAATTTCCTGATTGTTTGGGAAATGTGGCAGAAAGTGAAAGGCTCCAGAGAGCTTAAACCCACTGGTAAATAACTTATTACTACATGCATGAACAGTCATGGAATACAGCACTGTATGAATGGACTGTCATGGAATACAGTACTGTATAGATGAACAGGTTTGGAATACAGTACTTTATAGATGAAGTCATTGAATACAGTACTGTATAGATTAAGTCATCGCATACAGTATTGTATGAATGGACTGTCATGGAATACAGTACTGTATAGATGAACAGGTTTCGAATACAGTACTTTATAGATGAAGTCATTGAATACAGTACTGTATAGATTAAGTCATCGAATACAGTATTGTATGAATGACTGTCATGGAATACAGTACTGTATAGATGAACAGGTTTGGAATACAGTACTTTATAGGATGAAGTCATGGAATACATTACTGTATAGTTGAACAGTCATGGAATACAGCACTGTATAAGAGATCATACATAGAATACATTGCTGTAGGAATGAACAACCGTGAAATACATTACTGTATGGATGACCAGCCGTGGAATACATTACCTTTCATGAATCCGTGTAGTTAAAAGATGATCGTTTGTTAAGGGGGGGCGGGGGGGGGGAGAATTTTATCTTTTAAAAGCATATATGTTGTTGACTTTGATGGTTATCAACAGATATAGCCAGAGTCTAACGGCCGTAAAGGTCAGATATTTATTAAAAAAAGAAAATGGGTGGTCGGTTGGTTAGGTGATTCGACCGTTAGGCCTGTTAACTACCTGCCAGGGTCGTTAAGGACGTTGCTATGTTAGTGTATAACCGTCAACTATACAGTCTTTTTTTCTTTTTTTACCTTTTAGTTATTTAAGATAATTTTAAAGTCACACACACACACACACACACACACACACACACACACACACACACACACACACACACACACAGAGGCACACGCTCTCTCTCTCTCTCTCTCTCTCTCTCTCTCTCTCTCTCTCTCTCTCTCTCTCGTAATGCCGTAGGTGTCTGTGATTGGTTGGTTAGGTTGTTTTAGGCTTTAACAACTGGTAGGGTTGTTGAGGGAGTCATTTAATCCTACGTCCTCCAACCGAGAAAAGATTAAAAAAGAGATAAAATGAAAAAAAACGAGTTAATTATTCTGCCACTTTCAATAATTGTTAAAGATTATTCTAAGATAACATAACACTCTCTTGGTAGAGTTAAGAATATGTGGTGTTAAGTTAGATGTAAGAATATGTGTTGTAAGAATATGTGTTCGTGGGGGGGGGGGACAAATATTGGAAGATAATGAATTAGGTTGAGAGGTTATAACTGACACGATTTTGAAAAAAGGAAAACGGGGTGTAGAAAATGGAGAATGGTTAGGTCGCTTGACTGTCGAGGGGGGACTGTGTTGGTTCACGTGTGTGAAAATGTTGTTGAATGATATGAGGTGAAGGATGAGTTAGTCTTCCCCTCCCCCCCCCCCCACCCCACCCCACTCGAAAAGAAAAATGATTAATGTAAAATATCAATGAAAAGTTGAAGTTAAAGAAAAAATGGTGTCAGATCTTACTTTTAGGAAGGTGTAAAGTAAGGGAAAGGTCACACGGGAACGAGAGGTTGGTACAAGCAACAACAACAACAACAACAACAACAACAACATTAACAATTGTTGACATTTTTTAAGTAAATCTGATGTTTTGTTTACGTTCGTCATGGCGGCAAAATAGTGGTGTAAATTCCTGAGGGAACTTATTCTAGAAATTATAGTAAGTGTTGTCCTTCGAGCGGAAAATGAGTTTGAGGACATATGTATTTATAAAGGGAAATAAACTGTTTGTGTTTATCGTCCCCAAGTGCTACAGTATACAAGTTCTTCAGGATAAATGACGAGGAATTTTAAGTAGGGCTATTAATGTCATACCCTGGAGGGGATTACGTAAATATTGTTATATTTAAGTAAATGATACGTTTACGAAGTAGATGAATACGTTTACGAAGTAGATGATATGATGATAAGTGATAAATGAAACGGATGTCACGATAGTAACGGAAGGTTAAATTGTTTATTGAAAGCTAACTCTGACCCTGGGTCATTTATTTTTTATTTGGAGGGGGAGGCTTTTATTTTTTTTTATTTTATCATAGTCATCCATGGCGTCGTAATCCTAGTGTGCCGCTGGGCTGAACATGGGAAGTCAGTGGGAAGGACACTGTTTCTTCTACAGTGTCTCGTCTCAGTGTCATTCCACCTAGAATAATTGATCAACCATCCACTCAACCAGTAAGTTACTCTCCCATAAATTCCCGACTTCCGTTTTCTGTTATCGAGCAGATGATGCGCGACATGTTCATTTTAGCCCACTGTGGTCAGCACAGTGGGCACCACGAACCACACTGCCAACAGTGGGTAGTACAGCCACCACTGCTAATAGTAATAACCATCCTAACCACACTGTTGTCAGTAGGGGGGGTGGTAGTACACAACACGGCCACCGTTTTCTGTTCTGATTTCAAAGTGATCTGCTTAATTTGGTGCAGTGCAGCTGAAGACGAGAGACCAGTGTGTGTGTGTGTGTGTGTGTGTGTGTGTGTATGTGATCCAAATAGCATTTTTTTGGGGGGATGTGGGTAATTAGATGGTGATTTGGCCTTACCTCCTGTTGACTGCTCATTGGCTCTGAGCCACATGTTACACAAGTTAAACATACCTTTTTTTTTCTCTTCCCCCCAAAAAAAGAAAAAAAAGTACGCTAGTTATTTGTTAAAGAATTTATCATTTAAAAGGGTTAAAATTCCCTTTATCTAAATTGGATGGCTTGACACTGTACAGTAATTATGGAAGTAATTAAGCCCCAGGCTGTAGTAAGTTAATTCTAAACATATATATATATATATATATATATATATATATATATATATATATATATATATATATATATATATATATATAAGAGAGAGAGAGAGAGAGAGAGAGAGAGAGGTAAACATTGAGTTGGGGAGGGGGGAGGATATATAGAATTCATACATTATTATATGTTATACTTCATCGCCGTCTCCCGCGTCAGCAAGGTAGCGCAAGGAAAACAGACAAGGAATGGCCCAACTCACCCCTATACACATGTATATACATAAACGGCCTCACACGCACATATATATATACATACATATTTCAACGTACATATGCATACATACACATTTCAACGTACATATACATACACAGACATATACATATACACACGTGTAGACACCCAGAATTCATACATGTAAAAGATAAATGCATAATGAATGCATGAATAGCCTTAAGTACCTTTGAGGCGCGTCGCAAAGACGTGGATGAATAATGATCTTTTGTGTTTGTGTGTGTGTGTGTGTGTTTGTCACCCCTCCCCCCCTTCCCCACCTTACACTTTTGTTTGTCAAACTGTAATAGTGTGCATCACCTTCTGGGAACACCAGCTGCTCATTGGGTGTAGCTTACCGGCCCAGCTGGAAAAGCTCTTGAGCCAATTATGTTCATGTCACGAGGGGGTTAACCATGCAAATAACCTCCCCTTCCTTCTCGCCTGGAGACTAATTGGCAACTAACCCCCTCCTTCCACCTCCCCCCCCCAACACACCCCCGGTCGTCGTGGGGGTGGTGGTGGAGGGGAAGGGAGGGAGGTGTTGTTAAGTTGTATATTTCGGTGTCTGGTGGTTATTTCAGAATCTAGTTATATTAACTGACTGTCATATTTCTCTCTTGTGTCTCCCCTGATGATGTGATTATGACACGAAAGTGCACTTGGGAGCTTACCGTGTTTCATTTCCCCCCGTGGACTCTTAGGAATATTTTGATCACTCGCTAAATTGTGATCCTTTCTAGTATATATATATATATATATATATATATATATATATATATATATATATATATATATATATATATATATATAAGACGATGTGTATATAGCAGGACGGTGTGTATAGAGTAGACGGTTTGTATAGGGCGTATGGCGTATATATATATATATATATATATATATATATTTATATATTTATATATAGTTATATAATAAAAAAAAAAAAAAAAAAAAAAAAAAAAAAAAAAAAAAAAAAAAAAAAAAAAAAAAAAAAAAAAAAAAAAAAAAAAAAAAAAAAAAAAAAAAAAAAAAAAAAAAAAAAAAAAAAAAAAAAAAAAAAAAAAAAAAAAAAAAAAAAAAAAAAAAAAAAAAAAAAAAAAAAAAAAAAAAAAAAAAAAAAAAAAAAAAAAAAAAAAAAAAAAAAAAAAAAAAAAAAAAAAAAAAAAAAAAAAAAAAAAAAAAAAAAAAAAAAAAAAAAAAAAAAAAAAAAAAAAAAAAAAAAAAAAAAAAAAAAAAAAAAAAAAAAAAAAAAAAAAAAAAAAAAAAAAAAAAAAAAAAAAAAAAAAAAAAAAAAAAAAAAAAAAAAAAAAAAAAAAAAAAAAAAAAAAAAAAAAAAAAAAAAAAAAAAAAAAAAAAAAAAAAAAAAAAAAAAAAAAAAAAAAAAAAAAAAAAAAATAGATAGATAGATAGATAGATAGATAGATAGATGGATAGATAGATAATTCACTGGCAATCTGTTTCGCTCGAGAAGTGACGACGTGATGTGGTGGTTGTGGTGGTGGTGGGTGAGTGAGAGTGGTAAGGAAGGAAGACGTGGTTCACGTTGCCTTTGGCCTCGCAGTGTGTTTTAATCCCGCTCTTGTGATTGGGCGGGATTGAATATGGGGTGTGTGGTGGGGGGGGGGTGAAATGACGTAGATGAACAGGGGGGAGGAGAAGGGGGAAGAGGAGGAGTAGGATGGGGGAGGGAGGGAGAGGAGTGTGTGTGTAGCGTCTTGGATGTAAGTTTTCAAGTCAAGGGACGAAATTTAGTGTTGTAAGAATTATTATTATCATTATTATTATTATTATTATTATTATTATTGTTACTATGATTACTATTATTATTATTATTATTATTATTATCATTATTATTATTATTATTAGTAGTAGTAGTAGTAGTATGATTATTATTATTATTATTATTATTATTATTATTATTATTATTATTATTATTATATCAGCAAAGACGATATCACTGGCTGTTGACCCAAGGTCGAGACTTGACGTGTTCATGTTTCAGTGTCACGAACGATTGTGTGTGTGTGTGTGTGTGTGTGTGCCTCACACACACACACACACACACTTTCACTCCTTTTTTTTTTCTTTTGTTTTTTTGTATCACGTTTGTAACATTTTTGAGGCTTTCGTCTACTTTGACCTTTTAGAAAAAAAAAAAAAAACAGTTC
>NC_092233.1:59991859-60016859 GCF_036320965.1 Panulirus ornatus
GGCCTGGGGGGGTAAGAGTCTGTAATGCTAGCAATAACAGTTTGATGGTTGCGCCGACCTGTTGTACCAACACACACACACACACACACATACACACACACACACACATACACACACACACACACACACACACACACACACATATATATATATATATATATATATATATATATATATATATATATATATATATTCCTATGAGTCCACGGGGAAAATGAAACACAAAAAGTTGCCAAGTGCACTTTCGTGTCATAATCACATCATCAGGGGAGACACAAGAGAGAAATATAACAGTCAGTTGATATACAACGAAGAGACGAAGCTAGGACGCCATTTGGTAAACATGTTTACCAAATGGCGTCCTAGCTTCGTCTCTTCCATGTATATCAAATGTTATATTTCTTTCTTGTGTCTCCCCTGATGATGTGATTATTACTCGAAAGTGCACTTGGAAACTTATCGTGTTTCATCTTCCCCGTGGACTCATAGGAATATATATATATATATATATATATATATATATATATATATATATATATATATATATATATATATATATTTGGGAATACTCAGATCGACCCATTTGTTTCCATTTGTGGACTGCCTCGTGCGGAGCGAAGCAATATTGCAATATCGCTGTATTTATGTATATATATGTATATGTATGTAATGGTGTATGTATATGTATACGTTCTTATTCTGTCTTTCCACTTGGGGTGGAGGGGAGGGGGGGGGAAGGGATGGAGAATTGCCCCACCACAGGCAAGCCTGAAGTACTTGCTTCCACATGTGGGGCCATGTGTGTAGTGGGGGGAGGGAGGGGGTTCTGGGGGTGGGGTTGTGGGGGTTCGGGGGTGGGGATGTGGGGGTTCTGGGGTTGGGGGTGTGGGGGTTTCAAAGGGGGGAGGGGAGAGACAGGTGTGTATCCCCTGCAGTGTTGCAGGTGTATTGTGATGCGCACGTTCATGTGTGTGTGTGTGTGTGTGTGTGTGTGTGTGCGTGACCAGCGGGTGGATTGGTCGTCGTGGTAACTCACATTTTGAATTGATCGATTTGGTTAGGTTAGGTTAGGTTAGGTTAGGTTAGCTGAGGTTCGTCTTCATGCTAAAGGCGTGTGTGAGTTCCCAAGGGGGAAAAAAAGGTATGTTGTGAGTTCCCCCCTCCCTTCCTCCCCTCCCCTCCCCCCCTCCCTCCCCGGCCCCCGCCCCCCCTCAGTGTAGAATGCAATGTGCGTGTGTTCTCCCCCTCATCTCCCCATGCCGGAGGTTATGTGAGTTCCCAGGGAAGAGGGTATGTGAGTTTCCTTAGCCAAAGAAAGGAATGTGAGTTGCCCCCATTCCAAGAGACGTGAGTTACCCCCCCCCCCTTCGCAGAACGTATGTGAGTTCCCTCCCCTCCCCCTCCTCCCCCTGCAGAGAGTATGTGAGTTCCCCGTGCATAAGGTATGTGAGTTCCCCCTGCATAAGGTATGTGAGTTCCCCCTGCATAAGGTATGTGAGTTCCCCCTGCATAAGGTATGTGAGTTCCCCCTGCATAAGGTATGTGAGTTCCCCGTGCATAAGGTATGTGAGTTCCCCCTGCATAAGGTATGTGAGTTCCCCCTGCATAAGGTATGTGAGTTCCCCCTGCATAAGGTATGTGAGTTCCCCCTGCATAAGGTATGTGAGTTCCCCCTGCATAAGGTATGTGAGTTCCCCCTGCATAAGGTATGTGAGTTCCCCGTGTAGAAATTCTGGTGGAGGAATTTTACCCAAATTTCAATGTTGATTCTGGGAGGCAAATTAGATGAAGCGTGTTGACTTTTGGGGGGGGTCACTGGGTCAAAGTTCAGGCGCCAGTGCATCAATATGATGGACGATTGGTCACTGTCAGAGGTCAGAGGTCACTGTAAATTGACAGGTCTGGTGTCAGGGTTACAGCGTTGGGAGGTCAAAATGTCATGGCGACTGCGCGCGCAGGTCAAAGTTCAAAGTCACTGGCATTTGATATGCCAGAAGGTCATGGGGTTAAAGGTCACTCCGTCCGTGGGTCAGAAGGTCATGGGGTTAAAGGTCACTCCGTCCGTGGGTCAGAAGGTCATGGGGTTTAAGGTCACTCCGTCCGTGGGTCAGAAGGTCATGGGGTTAAAGGTCACTCCGTCCGTGGGTCAGAAGGTCATGGGGCTAAGGTCACTCCGTCCGTGGGTCAGAAGGTCATGGGGTTTAAGGTCACTCCAGCCGTGGGTCAAAGGCCAGAATTCTTGCGTGAAGAGGTCAGAGGTCAAGGTCATCACTGCCGTGGTGATTGAAGTCAAACAGCTGGTCAAACAGGTGGTGATGTGCCGTGCGTACTTTTGAATATCATCAAAGGTACGTACAGAGACACACAGAGAGAGAACAGATGAGATGATAAAGAGATGGTAATACGATTCGATAGGTCAAAGGTCAGCGCCTCCCTTTGGGGAAGGGAGGAGGGGAGGGGAGAGAGAGAGGACAAATTAACGTCGTTTTGAGGCGTGTAATTGATGATTCGAGGTCACGTCCGACTTCTGTGTTGCCTAATTAGACACAGGGAGGCCTTTTTTTTTTTTTTTCAATTGGAGGTCAAGGGTCGTTGATTAAATAACGCTCTTTGGGTGATCAGCATGTGAGGAGGAGGAGGAGGGAGGGTCACCCCCCCCCCCACGAACGAACCACTCCTGGGAAGTGAGGTTGGGGGTT
Organism: Panulirus ornatus; assembly: GCF_036320965.1. Classification (NCBI taxonomy): domain Eukaryota; kingdom Metazoa; phylum Arthropoda; class Malacostraca; order Decapoda; family Palinuridae; genus Panulirus; species Panulirus ornatus. Next base: position 59,994,559 of record NC_092233.1, read on the forward strand.
AGGGGGTGGGGGGGGGGGTTGGGGGGTAGTCAAATGGTGTTAAATGAGAAGTCTTGTGTTTGGTATAAGCTGATGAGGTCAGCCAGGCCAGGGGTCAGAGAGAGGTGACCTACTTTGCCATTATTGGCTGATTCTCTCTCTCTCTCTCTCTCTCTCTCTCTCTCTCTCTCTCTCTCTCTCTCTCTCTCTCTCTCTCTCTCTCTCTCTCCATCTGTTTGTCTATCTATTTATTTATGTGTCTATCTATCTATCTCTGTCTGTTTATCTGTCTATCTATCTATCTATCTATCTATCTGTCTGTCTATCTGTCTACCTATCTATCTATCTATATATATATCCATCTATATATCTATCTATCTATCTGTCTCTATCCGTCTATCTATCTATCTATCTGTCTGTATATCTATATCTATCTGTCTATCCATCTATCTATGTATCTATCTATCTACCTGTCTATCAAGACAGTAATTCTTCGTAATACAGATGGTAGTAACTCGTGTATTATTGTCTCCCTCTCCTCTCCTCTCCTCCCTTCCCCACCCATGTAACACCTCGGCTGGTCACACACACACACACACACACACACACACACACACACACACACACACACACACACACGACGGACATTATTAACCGGGTTTTTCCTGCCTCTATATATTCGTTGGATGATCAGTGATCGGTCCAGGTGTTATGGTAATCAACGAACCCATTATTAAATGCTGACGCGTTCATTTGTCGCGTGTCATTAGTTTTATACTGGTGTATACTGTCGCTTGGCTGCATACATATATATGTGTATATTATGTATATATATGTATATATATATATATATATATATATATATATATATATATATATATATATATATATATATATATATACACACTTTTATTTTGCAGACTGTTCTACATTCTGGAATCGTCTCTCTCTCTCTCTCTCTCTCTCTCTCTCTCTCTCTCTCTCTCTCTCTCTCTCTCTCTCTCTCTCTCTCTCTCTCTCTCTCTACGTGATGTGACTCTGGCCTTCCCATGTGGACGGTGTCCTGTCAGTATTTCCTAAGGTAAAGATTTTGAAGTCTGGTATGTCAGTGAAAACCGGGTGACATGTATATATATATATATATATATATATATATATATATATATATATATATATATATATATATATATATATATAGATTGGAAAGGATCACAATTTTGCGCGTGATCAAGATATTCCTATGAGTCCACGGGTAAAATGAAACACGAAAAGTTCCCAAGTGCACTTTCGTTTCATAATCACATCATCAGGGAAGACACAAGAGAGAGAAATATAACAGTCAGTTGATATACATCGAAGAGACGAAGCTAGGACGTCATTTGGTAAACACGCAATTGTCCACCCCCCACCCATCCATCATTGTCCGTGGAACCGATAGATACAGGAACCAAATTTGTGTATTTGGTAGCCACAACCATCACATATAGGTTCCAGCACCCATCACATATAGGTTCCAGCAACCATCACATATAGGTTCCAGCAACCATCACATATAGGTTCCAGCAACCATCACATATAGGTTCCAGCAACCATCACATATAGGTTCCAGCAACCATCACATATAGGTTCCAGCAACCATCACATATAGGTTCCAGCAACCATCACATATAGGTTCCAGCACCCATCACATATAGGTTCCAGCACCCATCACATATAGGTTCCAGCACCCATCACATATAGGTTCCAGCACCCATCACAGATAGGTTCCAGTACCCATCACATATAGGTTCCAGCACCCATCACATATAGGTTCCAGCAACCATCACATATAGGTTCCAGCACCCATCACATATAGGTTCCAGCAACCATCACATATAGGTTCCAGCAACCATCACATATAGGTTCCAGCACCCATCACATATAGGTTCCAGCAACCATCACATATAGGTTCCAGCAACCATCACATATAGGTTCCAGCACCCATCACATATAGGTTCCAGCAACCATCAGATATAGGTTCCAGCAACCATCACATATAGGTTCCAGCACCCATCACATATAGGTTCCAGCAACCATCACATATAGGTTCCAGCAACCATCACATATAGGTTCCAGCACCCATCACAGATAGGTTCCAGTACCCATCACATATAGGTTCCAGCACCCATCACATATAGGTTCCAGCAACCATCACATATAGGTTCCAGCAACCATCACATATAGGTTCCAGCAACCATCACATATAGGTTCCAGGTATTCAATAAGACACGATATTGCATTCGAATCGCTTGATTCACCTAGTCCGCCAATGTGTCCCCCTATATCCCTCCATGGAGCTTCCCTGACCGAAACCATTGACTGGAAAAGTAAATTAAGTGGGTAAGATAATGTTAATTGTGGAGAGGCATTTCATTTTTCAGGGGGGTTTAGGAAGATTCAGGTGTTACCGGAGCCTTCCCGCGTCATTTAGGGGTGGGGAGGGGGGCGAGAGAAAAAGTGGTCCAAGTCCGAGTCGATGGGGACCTAACATGGGGACGAAAAGGAGTACAACAGTCTTGGTCCAGTAGGAGTCCATCCTTACCCTGTTACTGAACGTAGCGCCGCAGCCTTAGAAGGGGAATGCAGGTGTAGATCAGTCTAGGTCCTGTAGGAATTCATAGAAAATGAGTTGTCGGCACGTAGAAAATGGGAGGTGGTTCGTCCTCCCTGCGCCAGCTGGTGTGATTTTCAAGTGAGACCAAGCAGGGATGAGAGAGGGGGGGGGGGGGGGGAGGGTCACGCCGCCTGGTTTATTATTAAACCGGTGTTGCATAATGACCCCGAGTTACGGGTCAGGCCCATAGACCATAGAAGACCATAGCATTTAGGCCAGAGACATCATGGTCTGTTGAACATTTAGGTAGAAAAACACCTCCCCCTTTTTTTTTTTCTTTAAGTAATTGAAGATACTTATTAACCCTAGATCCCCTTTCACGTAACCAGGTCAGAGGTCAGTGTTGATCCCTTCTTTAGGGCTTTTAGAGGTCAAAGGTCACGGGCTTTCAGAGGTCAAAGGTCAAGGTCACTGTTAGAACCATTGTTTCGCCGATTTTCAGACTTTAGAGGTCAGAGGTCACTGTCAGGGAGCGCACAGCACACTCTCTCTCTCTCTCTCTCTCTCTCTCTCTCTCTCTCTCTCTCTCTCTCTCTCTCTCACCTGACCTAGTTTCGTCGCACAGGATCCGTCTAGTTAGACCAGGTCATTTGGGGTCGTACACGACGGAGACCGTGGCTTTGGCCCGCCCAACGTTTTCTATTGCAGGTTCCCGTTTTCTTATATTTCATTATGTGTACGAAATTCAGAGAGAGACTTTCCCCCAATCCAATTTTTTTTTCTTTCGTATTTGATGAGTGACGAACCGTTTTCTTTATCCTTAGGCCCACAGACATGAAGTAGGCTAAGTTGATAGAGCTCAGGCGGTTTGCTATTGCGTTGCATTTTCGCCTCTGTGTGACTTTAAGGACTTCGGTCGTACTTAAGGACTTTTCTTAAAGGTTTAAAGATGGTGTTTAGGGTTTGGATCGTATTTAAGGAATTTTTAAAGGTTTAAAGATGGTTTTTAGGGTTTAGATCGTATTTAAGGACTTTTTTAAAGGTTTAAAGATGGTTTTTAGGGTTTATATCGTATTTAAGGACTTTTTTAAAGGTTTATAGATGGTGTTTTGGTGTTTATGGACTGATGATGCTGTAGTAGTTTACTGATGGGTGTAGTGGGTGGGTGGGTGGGTGGGGTTGGGTGGGGCGTTTTATATAGAAAATGGTGGTGGGTGGTCTGCTTGATGACGAAGCGGGGGGGAGGGGAGGTGGAGGAGGGGGGGAGGGGCGGTGTGAATTTAGTGGAACACGAAGAGGCAAGAGGGGGAGGTTGGGGGGTGGGGGGAGAGAACTCTGGTTTTCGATCGGCGATAGAACATGGGGTGTGTGTGTGTGTGTGTGTGTGTGTGTGTGTGTGTGTAAGTGAGGAGATGGAGGAGGGGGGGGGGTGTGTGGTGGAGATGGGTGGCACAACACCACCATTCCTCCTCCTCCCCCATCCCCCCTCCCCCACCCCCTCCCCCACCCCCCCACTTAATTAACTTCATGGACTTGTGATTGATTGATATGCATGATAGCGTTGGTGTATTCATGGGGGGGGGGGAGGGGGGGTGTGGTGGGGGTGTGTGGTGGGGAGGAGGAGGGGGTGTGTGGTGGGGAGGAGGGGGGAGGGGAAAGGGGAAGGGGGGGGTCATTAAGAGAGCATTGAGTGATGTCGCGGACGCAGGCCACCGCGAATTTAGACATTTCTCGCGGACCGTGGCAATTGGAGGGCCGCTGCTGGCCTTGCGTATATACGCCCCAGAATTGTGGGGGGGGGGGGGTGGCGTGGGTAATGCGTATGTATTTCTCTAAGTATGTGGAGGACTGTGTATTATTTTATAGAGTCCGACGGTACGACGCGCTTGAGCACGACGGTACGACGCCTTTGAGCACGATGGTACGACCCCTTTGAGCACGACGGTACGACACCCGTGAGCACGACGGTACGATCCTTTTAGCCTGAAGGGGGGGGGGTTGGACGACGGTGCCTTGACCTTCGACCTGACCCTTAGGGCCACAGCCATCAAAATAAGGAGAGAGAGAGAGAAGAGAGAGAGAGAGAGAGAGAGAGAGAGAGAGAGAGAGAGAGAGAGAGAGAGAGTCATGCTCCACCCTGGCTCTCCTACGCTCCTCCTCCTCCTCCTCCTCCGTCCTCCTCCTCCTCCTCCTCCTACGGTCCTCCTCCTCCTCCTCCTCCTCCTCCTCCTCCTACGGTCCTCCTCCTCCTCCTCCTCCTCCTCTTCATGTCCAGGGGCGTCCTGTCCGCTGTCCCCGGGTTAGAGGAGGGGAAGGGTCGGGTGAATCTCATTAGCTGACCACTGTCATCCCACGACCACGACCACCTCCACGACCACGTCCACGACCACGACCACGTCCACGACCACGACCACGTCCACGACCACGTCCACGACCACGACCACGACCACGTCCACGACCACGACCACGTCCACGACCACGACCACGTCCACGACCACGACCACGTCCACGACCACGACCACGACCACGTCCACGACCACGACCACGACCACGTCCACGACCACGTCCACGAGCACGTCCACGACCACGACCACGACCACGTCCACGACCACGTCCACGACCACGACCACGACCACGTCCACGACCACGACCACGTCCACGACCACGTCCACGACCACGACCACGACCACGTCCACGACCACGACCACGTCCACGACCACGACCACGACCACGTCCACGACCACGTCCACGACCACGACCACGACCACGTCCACGACCACGTCCACGACCACGTCCACGACCACGACCACGTCCACGACCACGTCCACGACCACGTCCACGACCACGACCACGTCCACGACCACGTCCACGACCACGACCACGTCCACGACCACGACCACGTCCACGACCACGACCACGTCCACGACCACGACCACGACCACGTCCACGACCACGACCACGTCCACGACCACGACCACGTCCACGACCACGACCACGACCACGTCCACGTCCACGACCACGTCCACGACCACGACCACGTCCACGACCACGACCACGTCCACGACCACGTCCACGACCACGTCCACGTCCACGACCACGTCCACGACCACCGAGGCTTGGCACACCACCGCGAGACCTGTCACCCAGATTCATCATTGCCTGATTATATATATATATATATATATATATATATATATATATATATATATATATATATATATATATATATATATCCCTGTCAAGCCAGCCTGTCAAGAGGGAACCATTGTAATACATATTCAGGAACCTGGGAACGCTGGAGTGTGTGTGTGTGTGTGTGTGTGTGTGTGTGTTACGGGCAGACAGACACATGCGTCACAAGGGTGGTGGTGGGGGTGAGAGGGGCAGTGCGTCACATGGTAAGGGGGGGAGGTATGGGGTGGGTGGGGTGGGGGGGAGCGTAATGGAACAAGGACCCCCTGGTGTTGGGTTATTAGCGTCCGCGTCACATTTGATATTAATGGTCCATACCATATATTAATGGTCCATATATTATTGGTCCATATATTAAGGGGTGGGAATGGGGTCCATATATCTGGGGGGGCGGACAAGGGGTGAATGTTATAGGGTCAGGATGTAGATAGGAGTTGTAAATAACGGTGTTTGATATATATATATATATATATATATATATATATATATATATATATATATATATATATATATATATACCTCCCTCCCTCCCCTCCCTCCTCCCCCCCATGCAAGCACCGGCTTCCTTAATTTCAGTGTGGTCCCCCCCCACGCCCCACGCCCCACGCCCCACAGTACGGGCCCCATACAGGAATGCCTCGGGCCATGTTGGTGTGCATAGTGTAGGGGGCCAAGTGAGGGGGAGAAATATTCGCGAGTGTAATATCTTTCCCTCTCATTCTCCCTTGCCCGAGAAATATATATAATGTATATATATATATATATATATATATATATATATATATAGAGAGAGAGAGAGAGAGAGAGAGAGAGAGAGAGAGAGAGAGGTTTGTAAAGGGTCGATTTTTAGGATGTGTGTACGTTATTTAAGGTATTTTAAGGTGTGGACCTTTGGGTCTAGGTTTTTTTTAGGGGGGGGGGATACTGGGTTTTTAAAGTAAGGAATCTCATGTTTTAGGTATAGTTATTAATTTTTTTTTTAAAGATGATACAATTGAATCGACCATATGCTGTAGGGAGGGGGGTGGGGGGCGTGTGAGGTGAGGGAAACACACAGAGAAATTATGTATTGCTGACCAGGTGGAGGGGCGAGGGTGGGGGGGGAGGATAATATATTTTTTTCCAGTGTGTGTGTGTGTGTGTGTGTGTACCTCCACTGTGTACAGGGAATTGGCCTTAGAGCAAAATGCTGGTGTTTTTATCAGTGGGCGATGTGAGGCGTGGTGGTGAGTGGGCGGGTGGGCGATGTGAGGCGTGGTGGTGAGTGGGCGGGTGGGCGATGTGAGGCGTGGTGGTGAGTGGGCGGGTGGGCGATGTGAGGCGTGGTGGTGAGTGGGCGGGCGACCACCCACTCCTCACTCACCACCACGCCTTCTCGTCATATGACCCCCTGGCGTGCGTAATGCGTAGGTCAAAGGTCACGCTCCCATATTTGTCATTTTTCTTCTTTTTTTGTGTCAGACTCTGGGTTAGGTCAGGGGTCATGCCACAAGGGTCATGCCCTGGCAGACCCCCCTCCCTGACGCTGGATTCGGTGGAAGGTGTGTCTCTCTGCATGATCGTGTTTACCATCATGCCTGTATGATGGTTAACCTCATTTGTAAAGTTGGGAGGTCGGGAGGCCAGAAGGAGGTCGGGGATGATAGGGGGTGGGTGTGGAGGTCGGGAGGCCAAAAGGGGGTCGGGGATGATGGGGGGGAGGTCGGGAGGCCAAAAGGGGGTCGGGGATGATGGGGGGGGGGAGGTCGGGAGGCCAGAGGAGCCCCGGGGGGTCGAGGGTCATGGGGGGAGGTCAAGGGTCATTCAGTACCCCGGTTGTGACCTCGCTTGAGGGGTTAGCACTGTTCAAGACTAAGGCCCCCCCTCCCTCTTTTTTTCCTTTCCCATTTAGTCTGGAGGTTCCTTTCCCATCTTCTGTTGTATTGTTGAACAGTCGTCAACTCCCGGCCTGTTTTCTATACAGTAATGGGGCATCTCTTCCAGTGGCTGTGTTGTCTGGTCTCTAGTTACTGTCCATAAAGAATATATATATTTATCTATTCATTATTCATTATTATACTATGTCGCTGTCTCCCGCGTGAGCGAGGTAGCGCAAGGAAGCAGACGAAAGAAATGGCCCAACCCGCCCACATACACATGTATATACATACACGTCCACACACGCACATAGTACTACCTATACATCTCAACGTATACATATACACATATATATACACACGCAGACATATACATATATACACATGTACGTAATTCATACTGTCTGCTCTTATTCATCTCCATTTCCGTGTGTGTGTGTATGTGTGTGTGTATGTATGTGTGTGTGTGTGTGTGTGTGTGTGTATGTGTGTGTGTGTGTGTGTGTGAGATCGGTTCATTCCAGCCGCCCTTTGCCGTTCCTGCCCTCTTCATGCCGCCCCCTGGTTCGATCCGTCCCTCCAAGGCCCTGGTGGTTAACGGACCCTACAAGGCCCTGGCAAGATTCGTCCCTTCAAGGCCCTGGTATTAACAAACCCCTCCAAGGCCCTAATATCGACGGCTCCAAGGCCCTAATATCAACAGACCCTCCAAGGCCCTAATATCAACAGACCCTTCAAGGCCCTAATATCAATAGACCCTCCAAAGCCCTGGTATTAACGGACCTCCAAAGGCCCATTAGTTATAACCTTTCCCTCCAGAGACCCCCTAGGTATGACTTTTCCCTCCAAAGGCCCCCTTAGCTATGACCTTTCCCTCCAAAGGCCCCTTAGCTATGACCTTTCCCTCCAAAGGCCCCCTTAGCTATGACCTTTCCCTCCAAAGGCCCCTTAGCTATGACCTTTCCCTCCAAAGGCCCCTTAGCTATGACCTTTCCCTCCAAAGGCCCCCTTAGCTATGACATTTCCCTCCAAAGGCCCCCCTTAGCTATGACCTTTCCCTCCAAAGGCCCCTTAGCTATGACCTTTCCCTCCAAAGGCCCCTTAGCTATGACCTTTCCCTCCAAAGGCCCCCTTAGCTATGACATTTCCCTCCAAAGGCCCCCCTTAGCTATGACCTTTCCCTCCAAAGGCCCCTTAGCTATGACCTTTCCCTCCAAAGGCCCCCTTAGCTATGACCTTTCCCTCCAAGGCTATGCTATGGTAGGGTCTTGGGAGGCAGCGCGAGCATTATCTCAACATGTGTTTGTTTCCGGCACCAGAAAACGGTTGATGGGCAATCAGAAACGAATCCTCTTAACCCATTCTAGAAATTCAATGAGATTTAAGAAATAGAGTAGATCCCCCTCCCCCATTTTTTGTGTCTACCGCCCGCCCCAGATCCGTTTTCTATGCCGTCTTAACTCTTATAAGATCGCTGACAGCTCATCTGTAGTATATTCTAAGTCTTGACAACTTATTTCCAATGTCGGGTTCTAAGGTAATTTCTTTTTATTTCAAAACATAATGTGATTTATTAATGACTTTGTTAATTGTTGAAATGTAGGATATGTTCGGATTTTTAAATGTTGGTTATATTTGATTTTTAAATGTTGGTTATATTTGATTTTTAAATTTTGGTTATATTTAATTTTTAAATTTTGGTTATATTTAATTTTTAAATGTTGGTTATATTTAATTTTTAAATGGTTATATTTGATTTTTAAATGTTGGTTATATTTAATTTTTAAATGGTTATATTTGATTTTTGAATGTTGGTTATATTTGATTTTTATATGTTTGTTATATTTGATTTTTAAGTGTTTGTTTTTCTTCACTGGTGTTTGGTGTGTTTGCCAGCTGTTGTTTGTCTGTGTGTTTTGCTTGTGTGTGTGTATGCTTGTGTGACTAAGGCCTCTGCATTTCTGCCAACATGTAGATTTAGGTCATTTCATTTGTTTGATATATATATATATATATATATATATATATATATATATATATATATATATATATATATATATATTACCCTGTTTAACTCCCCCATTTTCTTTTATTTCCCCTGTTTAACTCTCCCATTTTCTTTTTTTCCGCGGTTTAAACTCACCCATTTTCTTTCTCTTTTTTTTCCCCTTGTTCCTCCCCCCCCACCCATTTTCTTTCTCCTTTTTTTCCTTGTTCCTCCCACCCCCCACCCCCCCCACACCCCCTTTATCTGGCAAAGTGCTGAACCTAATAATAATGGTGAGCAAAGTTTAAATTAACAGCATTCAGCAGAACGCTGGCTTGTGCCCGGGGGTGAGGAGCCAGGCCTTGTCCAGGCCAACACAGCATATTGAAATCAAGACCTTGTCTTTTTTTATCCTTTTCTTTTTTTCCAAAGGCCTTGTTAGGAACTTGGGAGTGTGTGTGTGTGTGTGTGTGTGTGTGTGTGTGTGTGTGTGTGTGTGTGTGTGTGTGTGTCCTCCCCTCTCCGCTTGTTGAGACGAGGTGGTGGTGGAGTAGCGACAGGATTATTGTATAGCGCTTTGGTGTATACTGTATAGCACCTGGCTTTACTGTATAGCTCTTGGCTTATTGTATAGCTCCTGCTTTACTGTATAGGTCTTGGTTTATTGTATAGCTCCTGGCTTACTGTATTGCTCTTGGCTTTTGTATAGCACCTGGCTTATTGTATAGCCCGTGGCTTATTGTATAGCTCTTGGCTTATTGTATAGCTCCTGGCTTACTGTATAGCTCTTGGCTTATTGTATAGCCCGTGGCTTACTGTATAGCCCTTGGCTTATTGTATAGTACTCTGCTTATTTTATAGCATCTGGCTTACTGTATAGCCCCTGGCTTATTGTACAACTCCTGGCTTACTGTATAGCACCTGGCTTACTGTATAGCACCCAGTTCGTCCATAGGAGCTAGGTCATGACCCAGGTCGTCTTTGGCAGCCGTGCATGACCCAGGTCGTTGCCAGGTCAGGACCTAGTTTCCTTGCGAGGTCATATTGACCTGAGAGGTCATCGTAATTAATTAACAATGCAGATGTTAAGTAGGGTTGCAATATACATGAAACTTTTATAGAAACTTTACCGTATATATATATATATATATATATATATATATATATATATATATATATATATATATATATATATAATCTAATTTATATCTCCTTATACGTGACTCTGTTAACTAAATCCTTTGAATTACAATCACTTGATTATCAAAAGTAATCAGGCACTTTAAAGTTCGATTACTTTATGGTTAATGGCTAGACTGATAAGGTAATTTGCTGTTCGATTCCATAGGTTAACCATAATTACGTTAACATTTAGGTAAACCCAGGTAACATTCAGTTGAACCCAGGTAATATTTAGTTAAACCCAGGTAACATTTAGTTAAACCCTGGGGAAGATTGACGAGGCCGGTGGTTTAATATGGGTTGAGGGTTTAACTCACAGTTTAAATCGTCTGTGTTTAACTGTAACGTTGGGTTGAAGGAGTGGACGAGGGAACTGGAAGAGGCTTACGTGCAGCGCGTGATCCACCCTCGGGGAGGTGGGTGGAAGGGGTTTGACGAAGCCTGAGCCAAGTTGTGGGGTTGAGACACGTCTTCTTTGATTGAGGTTAGAGAGAGAGAGAGAGAGAGAGAGAGAGAGAGAGAGAGAGAGAGAGAGAGAGAGAGAGAGAGAGAGAGAGAGGTGTGCACGACAGGAAATGAATGAAACAGAAGAACCCTCTTTAAATGGGGCTCATCTCTCTGCTTCAGCCCTTACCTGGAGATGCCCTTGCCCTAGCCTTTACCTGGAGATGCCCTTTTTCGAGCCTTTACCTGGAGAAGCCCTTGCCCTAGCCTTTGCCTAGAGACACACCCTTGCCCTAGCCTTCACCTGGAGTCGCCTTTGCTTCAGCCCTTATCTGGAGACGCCCTTACCTCAGCCCTTATCTGGAGACGCCCTTACCTCAGCCCTTATCTGGAGACGCCCTTGCTTCAGCCCTTCTCTGGAGACGCCCTTACCTCAACCCTTATCTGGAGACGCCCTTACCTCAGCCCTTATCTGGAGACACCCTTACCTCAGCCCTTATCTGGAGACGCCTTGGTTGAATGGAACCCTCTTATCCTTGCCCTCGCTCCGGCCAGTGATGGACGCCCCGGTCCACCGCCTCGCAGGACGCCACATACAATCGAGTTAAAGAAGAAAGCAAGGAAAAAACTCTATTGATCTTGTGTTATGGCAGGGGAAGGGTTGTTGTGGCAGGGGGAGGGCTGTTGTGGCAGGGGGAGGGTTGTTGTGGCAGGGGGAGAGCTGTTGAGGCAGGGGAAGGGTTGTTGTGGCAGGGGGAGGGCTGTTGTGGCAGGGGGAGGGCTGTTGAGGCAGGGGGAGGGTTGTTGAGGCAGGGGAAGGGCTGCTGATGGTCCTTAGGTTCCAGGATGGTCCTTTGGTTCCAGGATGGTCCTTAGGTTCCAGGATGGTCCTTTGGTTCCAGGATGGTCCTTTGGTTCCAGGATGGTCCTTGAGTTCCAGGACGGTCCATCAGTTCCAGGACGGTCCTTGGGTTCCAGGATGGTCCTTGAGTTCCAGGATGGTCCTTGGGTACCAGGACCGCCCTCAGGTTCCAGGACGATCCTTGGGTTCCAGGAGAGAGAGAGAGAGAGAGAGAGAGAGAGAGAGAGAGAGAGAGAGAGAGAGAGAGAGAGAGAGAGAGAATGCCGGAGCGAAACGCCTTAGTTTCAGAAGTCTTCCTCGACCCCATTTGTCAGGGGAGGTGGACGCGTGCAAGTCTGGATTACGGCCTGGGGGGATGATTGGATCTCGGTGGTAGGGCAGGGCAAGGCCGGCCAGGGTGAACTTTGGCGTTCACAGTATGGTCGAAGGGGGGTTCATAGTGCGGTCCAGGGGTTCATAATGCGGTCCAGAGGTTCATAGTGCAGTCCAGGGGTTCATAGTGCACAGTCCAGGGGTTCATAGTGCGGTCCAGGGGTTCATAGTGCGGTCCAGGGGTTCATAGTGCACAGTCCAGGGGTTCATAGTGCGGTCCAGGGGTTCATAGTGCGGTCCAGGGGTTCATAGTGCGGTCCAGGGGTTCATAGTGTGGTCCAGGGGTTCATAGTGTGCACCAAGCACTTAGCGAGTAGATAGATAGATAGAATAGTTAGATATAGATAGATAGCAACGTTTGTTGCACTCTGCGGTTGGACGACACAGGACATTGAGCGGTGCGTGTGTTTGTTTACCTTGGTAACTGAGTGAGTGTTGCCAGGATCCAGAGTGAAAGTTCCGCCCCTACGTGAGCAGCGAGAGTGGAGGGAAGAATCCACCACCGTACAGGAGAGTGAAAGTGAGTTATGGCAGCTCTTACGTGAGAGTACGAGTGTGTGTAAGCCCCCAGAGAGAGACGACTCAAGGTTAGGTTCTACTTCTGGGGGTTTGGGAGGGGAGGAGCCATCTAAACAATGTATATATATTAATTGATGGCTGCTTTATTCTGAATGTATATATATATTCATATATACATTTATATATAATGTAAGTAGATATATATGTGTATTTACCACTTACAGTCATATTGTCTGGTGGTGTGTCCTCATCTGGAGCTTCTGTGAACCTACAAATACAGAGGGAGTCTCAGAATGTACTCGGTTTGTAACAGTAAACCGCTCATTGTCCTTGTTGTATTTGTCGTTATCATTAATAACAGCCCCTGTGTTAGCGTTGAAGTTGTCTTCTCCTCATGAGCGGCCGTGTGTCAAGCTTTCGCCTCCTCTTGCGTCGACCAGTCATTGTTTAGTTTGCATGAATTTGTACTAAAAAAAAGAAATAAAAGATACAGTGAGTGGGATGATGGTGTTGGTGGCTGCTGGGAGTATCTGGCAACTAGTGAGCTCCCCGAGATCATGATGAGTTGCCAGTACGTGACTTTTTTATGGTCCGTCTGGCATCATAGCTGTGTTAGAGGTTGCAAAATTTCCCCCCCTCTCCCCTGCCCCCCCCCCCCCAAGGTTATTGCAGACCTGAGCGTGAGTTTAATGGGTCGCTGTGACCCGTGATGTTGTCGTGTACGTCACTGGTAACGCAAATATAATGGTGATGTATATCAGATTCCACTGTGTGTGTGTGTGTGTGTGTGTGTGTGTGTGTGTGTGTGTGTGTGTGTACACACATAAGTAAGGCGAACGCTTTGTTAAAACAAGTCGAAAGTATTTGGGCGTGAGGGGGCCAAAGGAGCTGACCGGACCGGGCCGGGCTAGGCCGGGCCAGTCGCCCACAACCTCACTTGAATGTTATACCTCGACACTTAAGTGGGATGTGAGGGAGTCTAGGAACCATGCCAAGTCTTCACCCAGACCCTGTCAAAATATTGACTCATATTTTTTATATAGAAATTCCACGCGCTCATTCATTGGTGGCCTGGCCTTCTCTGTCAGAATATTTGTGATTTAATCGGTTGAAATGTCAGGCGCAACAACCCCCTCCCCCACCCAGAAAATGAGTCAGGATTCTCTTGTCTGTTCTTATGGTTCAGTGAGGGTTTAATGAATTCTCACGAGCTCGGTTATGATCCTACGAGGGCCTGGGCGAGCCTGGTCCAACCCGTCCGTTGTTGCGTTGAGGAAACGCGGGGCCACATGACACACCGTCCCTCACGCGCACCGCCTGAGATAACATCAGGAGAGGCGCTGAAGTCCTGTAACTGTGGGGGGCGCCTCGACATGACCAAACATTCCCGGTCCCCCTACAGGTGATAAATGAAGGGCTCCCAAGTGGGCAACAGTGCGGCGCGAGGCCAGTGTGCGTTTAGACGCGGAAGAGGGAGGACGTGGCCGCGCTGCTCTCCCCGTCCCCCGACACGTTTTGTGTGGTGCTCTCTGGGTACTTTCGGTCTTTTCCCGTTCCACTGGTGCTTCCCTGGCGAGTGTGCTGTCTCGCCGCCCTTCCCGCACTGAACTGCCCATGACACGGGATCGATAAAAGGGACTGTGAGTGGTGAGGATAGTGGTGGTAAACGAAGGAAGGCTGGGCCCAGGGGGTGATCTGGGAAGCACATTGACTCAGCGTGGCGCGAGGGTTGACCATCGCCGCACCACACCACAAACCCCCCTACACTTGTCGCACCTCCCTCACTCACCACGACGCTCTACAGGTAAGTCACATGGGGGGGATCTTCTTCGAGTTATCTCCTACGGCTGTAGGCGGGCACGGTGAGAGGGGCGTGGGGTAGCCGCCGTCGCTGGCGTCAACAGTCCCAGGGGCTGCGTGTTCCTCAGCCTTCTGGTGGATAAGTGAGGGAGAGAGGCTCGCACACACACACACACACACACACACCCGGCAGATCTCCTCCTCCTCCTCCTCCAGTAGATGATGTTGTTGCTACCACGGACCACCTTCAAGCCACACTCCCACCCGCCCGCCCACCCACCACCCAAACATCTTTGACAACATCTCAAGGACCCCGAGACCTTACGCGCCCCTGCACCCACCACCCACACACCCTCCCTCTCTCTTATCTTACGTACACAATATTCGCTAATTAAATGGTATCGTAATCTTCACACACGATACACTGGCCGATGATAGATGTGTGGTAATTTCTTTCTCGTGTCCAGATGTTTCCGTAATCGTGGACTCTAATGATATAGTATTCTTGTCATCGCTAGATTGATCGTATGTGCCTAAATGTTAGGAATAAACCTCACGTAATTAATGAAGAACGTAAGTGTGTGTGTGTGTGTGTGTGTGTGTGTGTGTGTGTGTAACCTTATACTAACCTCCCCCTGCAGTACCTCTCTCCACACACACACAGGCTACTCCCCGCCGTGTACAGGAGGGGTTGGGGCAGATGAGTCTTATTTAGACGCTGGTGTGGTTGTGTGTGTGTGGGGGGGGGGTGGTGTGGGTAAGGCCCTCCTTTACCCTACTAATGTTATACTGGGAGGGTTGGGTGTGAGGGGGTGAGGAAGGAGGCATTTCTTACCTCTTAATGTCTACTGGGGTGGGTTAGGGGGGGAGGAGAGGTGTGTCTTCCTCGCCCTAATGTGCACTGGACGGTGTGTGTGTGTGTGTGTGTGTGTGTGTGTGGCTGAAGGGTATTGTAATGTGGTGAAGGATGTGGCGAAATGACGCGAAGCGATTTACTGTGTATAGGCAGAGTAGTGGCTGGCTGGCTGGCTTCAGGCGAGGCAAAAGTATATATTTACGATGACAGTCTATTGGAGCTGTATGTAATGAACCAGTGTAATTTATCATTTACCCCGTTAGACACATGTCAAATTGATGGTTGTTAATTATGTTCTGCGAGCGAGGATCTGTAATACCCCTCCGGGAATATAAAGCAGTATGAATAAGCAGCGGTTGACATAACGAACATGAAATTTAACACCGGGCGACGAAATTTGATCACACCCCATGTCGACGGCAGTATAAGTTAATCGTTTTTTTTTATCATTTTTTTTTTTAATTTCGTGTATCGTGTGGCTGTATCTTTGCATCCGGGCAATTATTATTAGTTTTTCGATGCAGTCGACGTTATATAACGAATTGAGCGTCTGACGTTATCGCCAGAGCTGCATTGTGTCACCCTTGGAGTCGCATAGTGGAGGTGAGGGAAAAAGAAACAATGCGCGGTCTCTCTCTCTCTCTCTCTCTCTCTCTCTCTCTCTCTCTCTCTCGCTCTCGCTCTCTCACTGTGTGTATGCTCGTCTGTTGTGTGTTGGCCGGCCAGGCTCGGGGGCCTGTTCATGATGTACAGGTCAACGTTCAGTCTGGGGGAGGGGGGAGGTGGGGGGGGGTGTGGACTGCGTGTGGTAAATGTTTATACACACACACACACACACACACACACACACACATACATACATACATACATACTTACAGCGAGGGAACCACCCTTCGTCCATCGTGATTCGAACCCCCACTTTAAAAAAAACACAATCAGTTGAGGTGTGTGTGTGTGTGTCTTGTGTGTGTGTGTGTGTGTGTGTGTGTGTGTGTGTGTGTGTGTGTAGGAGCGTTGCATGCATCCTTGCGTTGGCTTGATTTAGCGAAGACGCCACGGTCGACTACATGTTTATTTCCGTCCATGACCATCTCGGGTGTGGACATTTGCCATTCCGCCGTCCCCCCCCCCCCCACTTAACCTCTCGAGCGGTACGACCCCTTAAGACTACGACGGTACGACCCCTTAAGAGTACGATGGTACGAACGCTTAGAGTACGACGGTACGGCCCTTGGCATATGCAATGTTTTCTGACCTGACGCCTCAGAGAGTCTAGTCAGAGGCCAGATATTGAACTGTCGTGCTCAAGGGTCGTATCGTCGTGCTCATGGTTCGTACCGTCGTGCTCAAGGGTCGTACCGTCGTGCTCATGGATCGTACCGTCGTGCTCAAGGGTCGTACCGTCGTGCTCAAGGGTCGTACCGTCGTGCTCGAGTCGTATCGTCTTGCTCAAGGGTCGTACCGTCGTGCTCATGGGTCGTACCGTCGTGCTCACGGGTCGTACCGTCGTGCTTATGGGTCGTGCCGTCGTGCTCATGGATCGTACCGTCGTGCTCATGCGTCGTACCTTTGCGCCCGAGGATTATACGTGCCGTCGTACCGAAGCGACGTACCATCACGATCAAGAGGCTCAGATACAGATAATCGCCATTTATCACATTCTTTGGGGGCGCTGAGCTGTCGTTCGCTTGGGGTTCGAACCGGTTACCTTCGCGCTAGCGAAAGTGACATTTATTGACGCAGATGACTTCTTCTATCTGTTCACGTCCATTCCTTACTACTCCGTGGATTGGTACGTCCAGATTAGACGATTGGTGATGATTGGATGGGGGGTGGGGGTCCTAGAAGAGCTTCGTACGAAGTATTTTGTTTACAGTTTGAGTTGTACTTCATCTGCGCCTTTCATTGACCAGCGAATTTGGATTAACATTATCGTTATTTTTTTTATTATTGTTGTACTTGGTTGCCGTTTACTGTTATTTCTTTTTTTTTTTGGTATTGTATTTGATCGCCGTTCCCCGCGTTAGCGAGGTAGCGCCATGAAACAGATGAAGAATGACCCATTGACTCTTACACATACACTCATATATACATATACGCATATGCGCATATTTTACACACACACACACACACACACACACAGATATATATGTATATATAATATATATATATATATATATATATATATATATATATATATATATATATATATTCCTAAGAGTCCACGGGGAAAATGAAACACGAGAAGTTCCCAAGTGCACTTTCGTGTCATAATCACATCATCAGGGGAGACACAAGAGAGAAATATAACAAGTCAGTTGATATACATCGAAGAGACGTTAGCTAGGACGCCATTTGGTAAACGCCCATGGCGTTGGCATCGCGTTGGCGTGGTAAGACTCGTCCACGTGTCTCGTTTCCAACCCCCCCAGGTCATTTTGCTGTTCGTCACGTGATTCGTGGTTGTTAGACGTTGGGAGGTGGTTAACTACGGCCGTGGCGCCACAATCATCATCAACAGACTTGCTACATCACAAGGTACTTAGCGCTTTGTTGAGTAGGCTACCCAGCACAACACCACACCCCACACACTACTCCTCCCCTCACCACTCTCCAAAAAAAAGAGGGATCCTCCAAACCTCTTCAAAAAAAGGGGGATCCTCCAAACCCCTTCAAAAAAAGGGGTTGGGGAGGGGGGATGGATGGATGGATGGGGTGGGGAATAAGCCATTTCTCTCTCTCTCTCTCTCTCTCTCTCTCTCTCTCTCTCTCTCTCTCTCTCTCTCTCTCTCTCTGTGTCTCAAAAAGGACACTCCAAACCCCTTCAAAAAAAAGGGGAGGGGGGGAATGGATGGATGGGTGAGGGAATGAGCCATTTCTCTCTCTCTCTCTCTCTCTCTCTCTCTCTCTCTCTCTCTCTCTCTCTCTCTCTCTCTCAGTCACAGATGTGTATTGATCAGCCTCTTAAAACCGGCACAGGCAAATATGCCAGTCAGAGCGACCGGGGGGTCCCTCAGTCACTCGCTCACTCACTCACTCACTCACTCGCTCACTCACTCGCTCACTCACTCACTCACTCACTCACTCGCTCGCTCACTCACTCACTCACTCAGGGCTTTCTGCCACCGTTGTTTTGGGCCGGTTCTCACGGCGTTCTTGCGCTGTTGGACTGCGGCTCTCTCTCTCTCTCTCTCTCTCTCTCTCTCTCTCTCTCTCTCTCTCTCTCTCTCTCTCTCTCTCGGCTGTCGCATGTCGCTCCGGTTCTTTTTTTGGGGGGTGTGGTTCGTTATAGGACCGGTTCTATCTTTTTTTTCTTTCGTTGTTTAACCGGTTCTCTTTCCTTTCCCTCACGATGACAGTGCATTGTGTTGGCGCGTGACCGGTTCTCACGGCTGTCTCCCGTTGCCGGACCGGTTCTCACGGTTCCTTAAATATATATTTTTTTTTATTATAGAACCGGTCCACACAGTTTGTTTACTTTGCCGGACCAGTTCTCACGGTTCCCTAAATATTTAGTTTTTTTTATAGAACCGGTCCACACAGTTTGTTTATTTTGCCGGACCAGTTCTCACGGTTCCTTAAATATTTATTTTTATTATTATAGAACCGGTCCACACAGTTTGTTTACTTTGTCGGACCGGTTCTCACGGCTTTGCATGAGCGATTCTTTTCCTCACGGCTGCCATACGTTGGTAAACCGGTTCATAGTGCAACTCACCATCTGGGAGTTGTCATTTCATGTGTGGCGGGGTGGCGACGGGAATGAATGAGGGCAGGACAGTATGAATTATGTACATCTGTATCTATATGTATATGTCTGTGTGTGTATATATATGTTTACGTCGAGATGTATAGATATGTATATGTGCGTGTGTGTGGACGTGTATGTATATACATGTGTATGTGGGGGGGTTGGGCCATTTCTTTCGTCTGTTTCCTAGCGCTACCTCGCTAACGCGGGAGGCAGCGACAAAGTATGATAAATATAATATATATATATATATATATATATATATATATATATATATATACAAATTAGGGGAATGGGAGCCACCTGGGTCGCGTGTTTGAGCGAGTCTACGTGACTAGCGTCGTGTTATTCTGTCATTCCCGTAAATAGCCAACCATCCAACTAGGAGAGGAAAAATAAATATGAGAAGTTGAACATGAAAGGAGGTTACTAAGAGAGAGAGACGGAGAGAGAGAGAGAGAGAGAGAGAGAGAGAGAGAGAGAGAGAGAGAGAGAGAGAGAGAGAGAGACGGAGAGAGAGAGAGAGGGACGGAGAGAGAGAGAGTTTGCATGTAAAATAAAATATATATATATAAAAGTTTGCGTTGATGATGGAAAGTATGCAAACTGGGGAGAATTTGCAGGCGAGCCTGGGCACTCGCCCTTACCCAGGGGGAGAGAGAGAGAGAGAGAGAGAGAGAGAGAGAGAGAGAGAGAGAGAGAGAGCGATACGCCAATTGGCACCTATGTGTAAAAAAAAGAAAAAAGGGTCGGTTTAGCTGGCCCGCTATTTTCTGTATGTGTGTGTGTGTGTGTGTGTGTGTGTGTGTGTGTGTGTGTGTGTGTGTTTGTGTGTGTGTGTGTTTTCCGGGCCCGGGACAAGTGTTTTCTGGGGACAGATATTTAAAAAAACAAAAAAATACGATACGATATACCATGAAGATTATTGTTATTTTTCTTCTTTTCTTTTTTGAAGGGGCCTCGCGTTTATCTTCACATGAGGCGCGGTTCAACCACAACACGAGATGCATTTGTGGCAACTGTGGAGGAGGAAGGAAACTCGGTGGTCGGGGGTGTGGTGGTGGGTGTAGCCACACATGAACAGGGGGGGGGGGTGTGTAGTTCTTCCTTGTCATTTTGAAGTATTCGGGGTTTTTTTTTGGAAGCCATGTCGAAAACGGTGTGAAATGTGACCCAATGTTTTATTAAGTGAGGCTCATTGCTTTTGTTTACTCGTGTGTGTGTGTGTGTGTGTGTGTGTGTGTGTGTGTGTGTGTGTGTTGTTTTAGGGTCTATTTCTTGCCATCATGCGAGAACTGATGCTGAATATGTTAACATTAAGTTGGTCAATAGACCTTTGATAATCACGTATGAAAACTCTGGAACTTCCTTGAGCTGTACTGTTCATGGATTTGAAATTGGTGTGGATTGGTTGCTGCAAACTGTACGAGGCCAATTGCGATGTGGTGGTTACGGTAGCCTGCTTGCCTTTAACATCTTTGAATGGGCAGAGGAGCTAATTGGTAGTTAGGTCTTAGACCGAAGTCTTGAAGACCTCCCAAACCATCGTAAGGTATACGTAAGGTATACGTAATACGTAAGGTATTCCCTGCGTGTCGTAGAAGGCGACTAAAAGGTGAGGGAGCGGGGGGCTGGAAATCCTCCCCTCTCATTTTTAATCTTCCAATATATATATATATATATATATATATATATATATATATATATATATATATATATATATTAGGTAGCAAGTACATATTGTTAGGCTGGACGCTTCTGCTGCTGCTGCTGCTGGCGGGACAAAGAAAACGGGATCAATGGGTGACAATTTTTAGACCACTTCTCCTCCACTCAGGAGACCACAATGATGATGTACGTTAAGTGTGCTGACGTCACCGTTTCAGGGGGGCGGGAGCGAAGAAAAAAAAATATGTATATATTGACGAATTAGAAAATGGGTGTGGGGGAGAGTTCTTGAAAGAAGACACCACCCCCACCACCATCTCGGTGACTGTCAGAAATGTGAAATTACTCTACCAGCGTTTGAGATCAATTTTTTTTCTTTCTTTCATACTATTCGCCATCTCCCGCGTTAGCGAGGTAGCGTTAAGGACAGAGGACTGAGCCTTCAAGGGAAATCCTCACTTGGCCCCCTTCTCTGTTCCTTCTTTTGGAAAATGAAAAAACGAGAGGGGAGGATTTCCAGCCCCCCCGCTCCCTTCCCTAGATATAGATATAAAAATGGGAATATCCTTGAGCTTTTAGCCTGTCTTCTCCTCAAAACAAATATAGAAAAAGGGAGTCCTTGATGGCCATGTCTCCTATCTATATAGACTATACAACCCCGTTAAAAGGTCTTGTCAGCAACGCTACGTGGAAATGGAACGAAGCCGCCCCCCCCCCCCCCCCCTCTCCAAAGTGGGCCAAGCCACCTCCAGTCCACAAGCAGACATAGGATCGTTTGAAGTCGTGGCCCACCATCACGCTGAGCTGGGGGAGTTAAAAAAATCCTTGAATTTATGTTCTCAGCCTTACCCAAGAATAGACACACGATCAGTGAGGTTAGACCTGATTAGACAGTAAAGATGGACGTGATTGGGCTGTTAGTAAAAATAGACATGATTGGGCTGTTCGTGAAGATAGACGTGATTGGATTGTTAGTAAAGACAGACGTGATTGGGTTGTTAGTAAAGATAGACATGATTGGGTTGTTAGTAAATATAGACATGATTGGGTTGTTAGTAAAGATGGACGTGATTGGGCTGTTAGTAAAAATAGACATGATTGGGCTGTTCGTGAAGATAGACGTGATTGGATTGTTAGTAAAGACAGACGTCATTGGATTGTTAGTAAAGACAGACGTGATTGGGTTGTTAGTAAAGATAGACATGATTGGGTTGTTAGTAAATATAGACATGATTGGGTT
>NC_092233.1:60021859-60061859 GCF_036320965.1 Panulirus ornatus
GCAGGGTTTCATGCGTACCTGGCTACGTTATCAGCATACAGGAGTACCACACACGCCTCCACCCTCCACCCACTACTCTTCCCCCCCCCCCCTCCCCCACCTTGGCTCCCGATCTCAAGCCGTTACCTAACCTAACCTAACCTAACCTAACCTAACCTAACCTAACCTAACCTAACCAAACCTAACGTTGTTGGTGGCACGAAGCGTTTAGGAAACAGGTTAAAAAGTGAGTTGGTCCTTTTTTCTTTCGAGTTCACTCGCTCGCGTCTTCGTCTTTGATCAGTTCCGTCAGTGGCTTGGATGATTTCAGAGCAGGTTTGGTGACGAGGTGATCCACGGCTCTGGAGGGTAGTTAGCCCTGGTGATTGCGTCTCCCTAGTGTTATTATAATCCCCATAGGCCTAGTGAGGTGACTTGGTTGGTGGGTGGTGGTGGTGGGGAGCAAATAAAGGGTGTTTACAGAGGGAGTGGAGGCCTATGGTGGCCCTCACGTGGGTATTTCTCGTAGGCCTGTTGGCGCCTCTGATAGACCGCGGAAGATAAACACAGACGATTGCTGTCATCTATCCGGAGTGGTTTATCAGGGGGTGGGTAGGTGCCTTTCCCCGGATGTGCCGACATATCGCGTTATCTCCTCGTCCTCCTCCCTATCTCCACACACACACACACACACACACACACACACACAGATCAAAGATATTAGGCCCCCACTAGTACACCTCTCTCTCTCTCCTCTCTCTCCTCTCTCTCTCTCTCTCTCTCTCTCTCTCTCTCTCTCTCTCTCTCTCTCTCTCTCTCTCTCTCTCTCGCACTTGTTCAAATAGGCAGTTACGCTCACTAAGAGCCAACAGAGCGAAAGATTACGGACGTGGACTAGCGATTCAATTGAAATGTCACGCATAACAAAATGCTAAGAATTGAGAGAGAGAGAGAGAGAGAGAGAGAGAGAGAGAGAGAGAGAGAGAGAGAGAGAGAGAGAGAGAAGAGTTTTGTTTGGTGGAATGTACGTTAAACTAGACGGCCAGAAAGCATTTGACACGGTGCCACACTGGATGACGATTGGAGAAGCTGGGTCTGCAGGCAGGAATAAGAAAGAAGGGGGAGGTGACTTCGTAGATGCGTAGATAGTTATCCGAGTAGGAGGAGAGGAGAGGAGGAGGAGGGGAGGAGACAAAGCGAACGTGTGTGTGTATACATGGGACTGTCGTCTTGATGTGGACGAAGGTCACCGTTTGAGGTGCGCAAGGGCCCTGACCCTTGCCTGGCACCATCGCTCTTCATGATTTCTTGACCCCCTCATGATGATGTCATGGCCATGAGGGTGGTAGATGAGTTGACCATCTGACAAGTGGGGGCGGGGGGGGGGGGACACCCCTCAGACAAAATGACAAGATAAGTCTGATGTGTGATGGGTGGAATTCAGCCCGGCGAATTGGAATGAAGATGGGAGCTCGAGGAAGTGAAGTGAGCTGATGTGTGTGTGTGTGTGTGTGTGTGTGTGTGTGTGTGTGTGTGTGTGTGTGTGTGTGTGTGAGGGACTTGGAGATGGACATTATGCCCAAGGGGTCGCCAGAGACCCCCAGCCCCTCCTCATAATTGTTGATAAGATAAAACTCATCTGGAAATACTATAGAAAGCTACTCACGGCGCATGTGAGGCCAGACCAGAGGCACAAGGAACTCATGAAGAAGGTCCACAGGAGAGGAGCGAAGATGGCAGCTATGAATGGACAGAAATGACCAAAGAGTGAGGGAGAGAGATTACACACTTAGAACCACGAGGGATCATAGCCAGAAACTAAGAAATGCGTTGAAAAAAACATATATCGTAGAAACACTTTATTGATTTGTAGTTAAAGGTGGATATTGAATGGAACATATTGAGTGAAGAGATTTGGAGTTTGAAAAGTTGCATGGTAGAGAAAGCTGAAGAGATGGAGAACACTTCCTCCCTCATACAGTGCAGAGAGGTAATTACACACACACACACACACACACACACACACACACACACACACACACACACACACACCTCATCTTCAGCTACCATTCTGGCTTGAACACGTATCACATGAATGGCCCCCAACCACACGTCCATTGTCCTCACCACCGCCACCACTCAACCCACCACAAAATACCCCACTGCATACCACACACACACACACACACACACACACACACACACACACACACACACACACACACCCACCCACCCACCTCACATAACGTTTCCCTCCACTACATACCCCACACAGTACAATAACTCCCCATCCCATTCACCATTCATCCAGTGGTACCCCTACACCCTTACCACAGTGGTGGCACCCACCACAGTGGGTAGCCCCACGTCGAACCCTCCCCCCCCATACCCCCCTTCTTCTCCCTGGGACCAAGGAGATCGTACCCCCCATCCCCCCATCCCCCCATGGGACCAAGGAGATCGCTAGGACTGTACCATACCCTACCCACTAGGGTTCCACCAGACATAGGAACCTGTACCCTGCTCAGCAGCGTACCATCTCCTTCTATACCCCCCCCCCTTCCCCCTCAGGGGCGTCCCTTACCTAGGAGGCCATATCCTACCCTTGGACGACCCCCCCTGAAGTACCCCTGGACCCCCTGAAGTACCCCTGGGCCCCCCTGAAGTACCCCTGGGCCCCCTGAAGTACCCCCTGGGCCCCCTGAAGTACCCTTGGGCCCCCTGAAGTACCCATAGACCCCCTGAAGTACCTCTAGACCCCCTGAAGTACCCCTGGGCCCCCCAGAAGTACCCCTCTAGTTCTCCACCCGCCGATAACAAATGTCCGATGTATAGGAGATAACAGACCCCCTGGTAGGAGATAACAGACCCCCTGGTAGGAGATAACAGACCCCCCCCCACTCCTGGCTTACAGGACTAGGAGACCACACCTCCTCCTCCTCCTGCAGGAGGAGCAAGCATGGGAGACCAGGTTCCTCAGTACACTTGCCAACCAGGCTAGGAGAACTAGGGCAACCTCCTCCCCCACACACACACACCCACTTTCCCTACAAGGCTAGGAGACCAGGCCACTCCCCCCCCCCCCTTCCCTCCAGGGTAGGAATGTGTTTGTTTGTTTGTTTGTTTGTTTTCGTATGGAGCGTAATTTTCTCTTGTCTTTTCGCCACTTTGTCATATTTTTTTTTTTTTTAGCTTCGTCTTTGGTAGTTTCCTCGTTTGATATAGAATGATGTAGTCGTGATCTTGTGGGGGGGGGGGGGGGGCTTTCTACCCGGTGGGGCACTGCCCCGTGGGGGTGGTGTGGGGGCTTTTCTACTCGGCGAGTCACATAACCTGGGGTCTTTCTTTCCGGTAGGTTACATTAACCCCCCCCCCTTTTTTTTTTTACCCGGTGGGTCACATTTGCTCCGGGGGGGGGGGGTTGTTTCTCCTCGCCAGGTTACTTTTATCCGTGGGTCATTTCACCCGGGAAGGTCACATGGACCTGCTAGGTAGAAAGACCCCCCTTAGCGTAATGTGACCTGCTCGGTAGAAAGACCCGCCCTCTTTTACATAATAAAATTTACATCTGTATCTGAGTACACGATATATACATTTACAGTCTGGACGATAGATTTACAATCATTAAGATAAAGAAGATAGATTTACAAGCATTAAGATAAACAGCTTGTCACCTTATGTTTAAGCGGTTGTAAATTAATTTTCTTGACTGCGAACATGTGTCTGGCGTGGAGTGGCTGATGTAAATGAATTTCACCACGAAGGACACACGTAAACAGATGTAAATTTGAGTTGGTAAAAATGTTAGTGTGCTCAGGTCAACACTCTGTTAAATATAATGTCCCGAATGGATTCTGGTATATGAGTCTATATATTATATAGTGATACTGTGTTAGGTGTTTCATTATATATATATATATATATATATATATATATATATATATATATATATATATATATATATATATATATATATATTGTTACGAATTCAACACTTATTCAGGGAAGGTCGCAAGTAACATATGTTACAAATACTACTGTTCCTTGTCTTGCAAGGACGTTATAGATTTGTCAAGTTGCACAACTCAGGATAACGCAATAATAAAGTTATGGGATTGAATTAAAGACCAGCATTACACTAAATCTACTTATAATGAAAGAATTCAAGTGTACAAAGATAGGCACATAAATCAAGCATGAAACATTACGTTAACACTGAACATTAGAGTTAACATTGAACATAAGATAACATTTGTACATGACTTAACATTCCAGATAAGATTTCAAGCCAGGAGTTCTCTTTCCTCTAAGGCAGTTCTTCGATAACATTACACTGATAATTATAACGGGCTTACAGCACAACACTTGGGTAATGGGCTTATTACACAGCAGGGCTTACAGGCTTACAACACAGCAGGACTTACAGCAGGGGACACCACCCACCTCGCTGGGCTTCAGAGAAAGGAATCAAGTCTCAGCGGGTGTTGTGGGTACAAGAAGACAAGCGTTCGCCCTTGTTACTATAAACCTTACATTTCGATTGGCTATAGAAATATAGGGTAAGTTCTCATTGGTTGGAGGGTCCCAGTGTCTCGGCGTAGTTACACTCTCGTAAAATGCTGGGTGGACAGAAACTACGAGCCAGCCTCTGGCATCACTCCTCGCCCTGATAAGAAATATCAATACCATATGGACACACACACGTTATATACGCGAACATGTGAGCACAAGCACACGTGTTCCGTAACAATATATATATATATATATATATATATATATATATATATATATATATATATATATATATATATATATATATATATATTTATTGGGATGCGATATACGATCCGCAATTATTGATAAATAACTTTTTGATATAAGAACCAGACGTAGATTCATATTCAACGAATATATATAATTAGATAATACGAAACAACAAATTATGTAATCCAAAGAATTATTAAAAGAATAGCATTATTGTTATTTTTTTTCAGTTTTAAGGTACCACATTACAATGAATAAGGTTGAAGTCCACATATGCATACTGTGGTAAGGTAATACTGCCCTTTGTACACTGGACCTCTCCCTGGTCGACAGTTTAAACTACCCATGGGAGCCAACAGCCTTAATTAAGCTGTTCAGTCGTTACTCTTTTTTTTGGATGTCGCGTTTAAATGTTAGGTTGTTCACCAACTTGGCCCACAAAGCAGTTTCACTCGCCTGTTGTGGGGGTAGGTGGCTGGTACGGAAAGTGGGGGGGGGGTCGTCTTGAGCATCGCTCTTAGGAGCATGACGGTACGACCCTTGAGCACGACGGTACGACTTTCTGTTATGATTGGCCTGGTCTTTGACCTCCCTCTTAGAGATTCAGGTCAAAGGCCAGAGCCATCTTACCCAAAGGGTCGTATCATCGTGCTTAAGGGTCGTACCGTCGTGCTCAAGGGTCGTACCGTCGTGCTCAAGCGTCGTACCGTCGTGCTTAATGGTCGTACCGTCGTGCTCAAGGGTCGTACCGTCGTGCTCAAGGGTCGTACCGTCGTGCTCAAGGGTCGTACTGTCTTGCCTTAATTAAGGGTCGTGAAACTGTGCCTAACACTCTCCCACCCAAGCCATTATTCCATTGCTCACCTCCAACCCCCAGGTGGAAATAAAAAGCTTACCATTGCTTCGCACAAACGTAATGCTAAAAAACACAAATAATGCTAACAAAACAGAAATAACGCCATCAGAACACAAATAATGCTAACAAAACACAAGTAACGCCATCAAAGCACAAATAATGCTAACAAAACACAAGTAACGCCATCAAAACACAAATAATGCTAACAAAACACAAGTAACGCCATCAAAACACAAATAATGCTAACAAAACACAAATAACGCCATCAAAACACAAATAACGCCATCAAAACACAAGTAATGCTAACAAAACACAAGTAACGCCATCAAAACACAAATAATGCTAAACAAACTGCAAATAACGCTGTCACAAAACTACCGCCCCCTTACCCACTAGCCTTACATCCCTCAGAAAGTACACTCCCTAGACGAAGGCGAGTCGCTCCTCCCTCGCTCTCACGTCATGCCGCCATAGCGCTACACACACCATTTCTGTATATAGTTATATCCTTCATGTCCACGACTCCTCCACCATAACGAAGAAACAGACGACTTATTACTTAATTACCTTGCGGTCTCCACGCCCGGTGGACTTGGTTAGCTTCCTGGGCGCTGCGGGAGCCCTCTGGAAGTAGAATGTAGTTCTAGAACAGGGAGTTTGAATCCGAATATACAACAGAACTGTTGCATTTTCTCTTCAAATATTAAACCAGTTACTTTAGTAATGTAATTATCAAGAATTTTAGACGTAGAAGTGTTTCAAATTGTTGTTTTCGCCTGTTGTAGAATTAAGCGTATTGTATTTCTCGTGTTATAGTAATTTCGACTGAAATGAAATGATTGAACTTGGCTTGCAATATGGCGTCTTGCGATTTAAAATATTCTATCGTTTTGTTGTGTAAATATAATACTGAACGATATATTCCTGGTATGCTATATTGGTTAAATACTGTATACTAGAAACGCACGAACCTGCGAACTGGAGCAGGATTTATATATAAATATATATTTTTATATATATATCGATCCCACGCCGAGTTGTCCGGTGACGTCATGGGTGGACATGCGCGCGCGCCGCCTACCCTCTCGGTCTCAGATGACACTAGAGCCATTATCTCTCAGTTCCTGCTGTCCCTAGCAGAGCTTTTGTTAACCTAGCCCGACGTTAGGCTAGGTTAGGTTACGGTCTAGGCTAGGTTACCTCCTAGGCTAGGTTACTTTGGGCCGCTGTGTATGTAGGAATATTGAAAAAAAATAAAAATTTTTTTGATGGCGATACATTTGTACAAATGGTAGATAATTTATGTATTTATTTAAGACATTTACTTAATAAAAGGGACAGAGGAAAGCCATTGGACTTCAGTAAACTAGATTAATGTAGATCTTAAAGGGAGCGGAAACCGTAGTTTGCTTAAGTATGTGGAATCAACTGTTTATAATAAATACCAAATGTGTTCAAGGGGGGGAAGCCATGTTCCGATGACGTCACGTGGGGCATCATTTTGGCGGGAGATGTGTAAACAAGAGTCACGTGTTGGTCACACCCGCCTGCTCAGGGATGCTTGGCGCTACCCTCTGGATCGAGGTAACGGTGTTGGAACGCGGGGGGGAGTTGGGGTGGTTGGTGGGGATGTTGGGGGTGGGGTGGGGTCGAGGAGCTGTTGGGGGTGTGGGGGTAAGATGTATATGATTATAATGGTGGAGGGGTGAGGTGGTGGTGGTGGGGTGTGAATATTTTATATACTTGCGTTTAATACGGTTGAGCATGGGGGGGGGGGGTACTTGGACAGCTCTCTCTCTCTCTCTCTCTCTCTCTCTCTCTCTCTCTCTCTCTCTCTCTCGCCTCGCAGAGCACTGTGAACTGACCACCTTTAAGATACGCGTTGGTGGGGTGAGGGGAGGGGGAGATGGGGATACTGTGTGTGTGTGTGTGTGTGTGTGTGTGTGTGTGTGTGTGTGTGCGTGTGTGTGTGTGTGTGTGCGTGTGTGTGCGTGTGTGTGTGTGTGTGTGTCAAGGGGCTTAGGTAGGGTGTAAGGGTCGGGGAGAGAGAGAGGTGTGGGGGGAGGGGAGACCCAACACACCCCCTTCCCCTCCCTCCTCTCCGAGACCCTCTCCTCCCCTCTCCTCTCCCCTCTCCTCTCCCCTCTCCCCCCAAGACGGGAGCAACAGGTGGTGTCTGGCGGTGACGGGAATGGGGAGATCGGGTAAATCCCCTCCCCACCACCACCCCACCTCACCTCCCCACCTCACCTCCCCACCTCACCTCCCCACCTCACCTCCCCACACCCCCACCTCACTCCCCTCCCTCCCTCCCTCCCCCACACCCACACACGGCACACTAGATGTGTTGCCCACACGAGAGAAGTAATCCTGACTCATCATACCATGCCAGAAGTAATCCCCGGTTAGCATAGCATGCTGGAGGTAATCCCCGGTTAGCATAGCATGCTAAGAGGTAATCCCTGGTTAGCATAGCTTGCTAGAGGTAATCCTCAGTTAGCATAGCATGCTAGAGGTAATCCTCAGTTAGCATAGCATGCTGGAGGTAATCCCTGGTTAGCATAGCTTGCTAGAGGTAATCCTCAGTTAGCATAGCATGCTAGAGGTAATCCTCAGTTAGCATAGCATGCTGGAGGTAATCCCTGGTTAGCATAGCTTGCTAGAGGTAATCCTCAGTTAGCATAGCATGCTAGAGGTAATCCTCAGTTAGCATAGCTTGCTAGAGGTAATCCTCAGTTAGCATAGCATGCTAGAGGTAATCCTCAGTTAGCATAGCATGCTAGAGGTAATCCTCAGTTAGCATAGCATGCTAGAGGTAATCCTCAGTTAGCATAGCATGCTGGAGGTAATCCCTGGTTAGCATAGCTTGCTAGAGGTAATCCTCAGTTAGCATAGCATGCTAGAGGTAATCCTCAGTTAGCATAGCATGCTAGAGGTAATCCTCAGTTAGCATAGCATGCTAGAGGTAATCCCCAGTTAGCATAGCATGCTGGAGGTAATCCCGGTTAGCATAGCATGCTAGAGGTAATCCCCGGTTAGCATAGCATGCTGGAGGTAATCCCCAGTTAGCATAGCATGCTGGAGGTAATCCCCGGTTAGCATAGCATGCTAGAGGTAATCCCCGGTTAGCATAGCATGCTGGAGGTAATCCCCAGTTAGCATAGCATGCTGGAGGTAATCCCCAGTTAGCATAGCATGCTAGAGGTAATCCCCGGTTAGCATACCATGCCAGAAGTAATCTCCATTGAGCATGACGGAAATAATCCCTAGTACCTTAGATTAATCCCAAATCAATGTGGTAGAAGTAATCCCTCTTCACCTCTATAAGTAATCCCTACCTTGCCTTACCAGAAGCCACTTCTGCATGAAGGATTACAGTTACCTAATTGAGAACCCCTTAAGTAATCCCCCATGGTGTCAAGTAATCCAGACTCAGTCCCGGAAGTTACCCATGCTTAGCTCAGCGGAAGTAATCCCCTCCCACAGTTGGTGTGGATTGATTGACGGGTTCTTTTCTCATCATGACGTAATCCCACAGTTGCGATGTGGAAGTAATCCCCACCCAGAGTCACCTCCCACCCACATTCTGAAGGTAATCCTCCAATTAAAGTAGTTCTTCACTCCTTGTAA
The DNA here is from genome assembly GCF_036320965.1 of Panulirus ornatus. Classification (NCBI taxonomy): domain Eukaryota; kingdom Metazoa; phylum Arthropoda; class Malacostraca; order Decapoda; family Palinuridae; genus Panulirus; species Panulirus ornatus. The sequence continues at coordinate 60,031,089 of NC_092233.1, forward strand.
TTCATCCTGCACTTAGAACAAGGTAATCCCCCTTCATTGGAGGTAATCCCCCCCGTCACTGGAAGTTAATCCCTCACCAGAAGTGATCCCTAGTTCACTGGAAGTACTTCCCCACCCACTGGATGTAATCCCACATTCATACTAGAAGTAATCTCCACTCACTCGAAATAATCACCCACTCCCTGGAAGTAATCCTTTACTCTGGGAGTAATCCCTCTCCCACTGCAAGTAATCCTCCCACGGTATTACGTCTTAAGTAACACACTTTACCAACGTCTTAAGTAACACACTTTACCAACACCTTAAGTAACACACCAGCGTCTTAAGTAACACTCTTTACCAACGTCTTAAGTAACACACTTTACCAACGTCTTAAGTAACACACTTTACCAAGGCCTTAAGTAACACACCAACGTTTTAAGTAACACACTTTACCAACGTCTTAAGTAACACTTTACTAACGCCTTAAGTAACACACTTTACCAACGTCTTAAGTAACACACTTTACCAACACCTTAAGTAACACACCGACGTCTTAAGTAACGCACTTTTACCAACACCTTAAGTAACACACCGACGTCTTAAGTAACACACTTTACCAACACCTTAAGTAACACACCGACGTCTTAAGTAACGCACTTTTACCAACACCTTAAGTAACACACCAACGTCTTAAGTAACACACTTTACCAACACCTTAAGTAACACACCGACGTCTTAAGTAACGCACTTTTACCAACACCTTAAGTAACACACCGACGTCTTAAGTAACGCACTTTTACCAACGCCTTAAGTAACACACCGACGTCTTAAGTAACGCACTTTTACCAACGCCTTAAGTAACACATTAAGAATCTTTCCCCTCCCCTCCCCTCCCCCCCTAAGAATCTTTCCCTCCCCTCCCTCCCCTCCCCCTCCCCTCCCCCCTCCCCTCCTCCCCCCCCTCCCCCCCCAAAAAAATGTCTTTGAATACGGCGCTCATTTGCATACCATGTTTTCCGTCGACGAGACGGAGAAATACCCAAAACATTATGCAAATGAGGAGGAGGAAAAAAATTGGTATGAATATTCTGTCACATTTTGTGACGCGATTGACAGAATATCTGATCCGGGTGGAGCCGGTAGCACCCCCCCCCCCCTCCACCCCGTCTCTCCTCCCCTCCTCTGTCCCCCTCCGTAGACAGACAGACAGACAGAGCGCGTCCCTGGACACGTCTGATTGGGCGCCGTACGTACGTACCCACCCGTCCGTCCGTCCGTCGTCTGTCTGTCTGGGATAGGCGGAGACAGGTGGGGGGGGTTGTGGGTGGAGGGAGGGTGAGGGGTTGTGGGTGGAGGGAGGATGGGTGGAGGGGCGGGCACGGCATCACAGCCCCTCCACCCTGGGGTGCCCTGGCTTGGGGACTTAACACGTGTCTTGGGGACTTTTCTCCTCCGTGAGCGTCCGGGGACTTCGTGTGTGTGTGTGTGTGTGTGTGTGTGTGTGTGTGTGTGTGTGTGTGTGTGTGTGTGTGTGTCCCCGGCAAAGTTCTGAGGGGGGGGAGGGGACTTCGGGTCGTGCGGCAGCCCAAAGTCCCCTCCTTTACCCCATCCCCCTCTCCTCTCTCTCCCCCCCTTCCCTCCTCCACGCCCCCCCCTCTTGTCATGCTTGCCCGTGGGGAGAAGGAAGGGGGAGGGAGGGGAAAGGAGGGGAAGGAGGGGAGGATATTGTAACTCCTCCCCATCCACGTTCACTCGTCTCCCTCCTTCCTTTTCCCCCTCCCCCACCCCTTCACCCCCTCACCTACCCATCCCCTCCACGGTTTCAGAAACCACAGGTGGGCACGCTTTTCCCCCCTTCCTTTCCCCTTTCCTTTCCTCCCCCACCATGATGGTGGTTTCTGGGTGCTGACCCCCCACCATCCACCCCCTCCCCCTCTCCCCTTCTGGTCCTGTGCCATACCGATCCAGCGCTGGTGACCACCCCCCACCCCCCACCCACCCCCTCCCCTCTTCCCCCCCTCTGAAACCTAGCCCCCTATCCTTCCTTCCCCCTATCCCTCCCCCCAGGCAAGTGTGGCCTCATCTAGCATTCAGCTTGTCACAGCTGTTTGAACCATACGATGAATATGCATGGCAGGGGAGGGGAAGGGGAGGGTAGGGAGGGAGGGGAGGGGAGGGAGGGAGTTCCTTCAGCTCTGTGTGTGTGTGTGTGTGTGTGTGTGTGTGTTGGCTCGCGTGCTCCCTCCCTCCCTCCCTCCCTCCCTACTGACTTTACCTGGGGGGGGGGGAATTGACGGGGGTTGGGGAGGGGGGGAGTCGTGTGACTTCAAGGGTAGGACCCTCGCCAACATTAAGTGGGGGGGGGGATATTTCAGGGGACCCACTTCAACAGAAGGGGGTGTCAACGCCTCTGTTGTGAACAGTGAGGTAGCTCTGAATGGTCGTTGTAAACAGGGAGGTGACTTTAAACGGCCCGTTGTTAAAAGGGAGTGTGATTCTGATGTCTGTTATCAACAGTAGTGGAAGTTCAGACGTCTGTTGTGAACAGTGAGGTGATTCTAAACGTCCGTTGAGACAGTAGGTTGACTCGACCCCCGTTGTAAACAGTGACACGTCCGTTGTAAACGGTAAGGTAAAGTGACACGACCGTTGTAAACGGCAAGGTAAAGTAACACGCCCGTTGTAAACTGACACGCCCGTTGTAAACGGTAAGGTAAAGTGACACGCCCGTTGTAAACGGCAAGGTAAAGTAACACGCCCGTTGTAAACTGACACGCCCGTTGTAAACGGTAAGGTAAACTGACACGCCCGTTGTAAACGGTAAGGTAAACTGACACGCCCGTTGTAAACTGACACGCCCGTTGTAAACGGTAAGGTAAAGTGACACGCCCGTTGTAAACTGACACGCCGTTGTAAACGGTAAGGTAAAGTGACACGCCCGTTGTAAACGGTAAGGTAAAGTGACGCGCCCGTTGTAAACGGTAAGGTAAAGTGACACGCCCGTTGTAAACAGTAAAGGAGACTTGACACTCCTTTTGTGTAAACCGAAAAAGAAGGAATACTTTCCGTAAAAAAAAAGGAGAAAATATACATATATAGAAGGGTGTAAATTAGGGCGTAAATCCTGAACCCACTTTGACCTTTTCTGTGGTAGTGGGGGGGGGGGGGAAGGTAAACCCAAATTTACATATTACATGGGGAGGGAGGGAGGGGGAGGAGGGGGGTTGAGTGGTTGTGGGGGGAGGGGGAGGTAAGTGGACATGTTTTATTCTGTTGTTGAACAGGGAATAGATTGGCTAGGGGGGGGGGAAGGGGGGGTAAGTAGGTATTGTGACCCCCCCATGACCTGACCTGACCCTGGCATTGGTTTTAGTTTTCATGGCCCGTGACCCGACGACCCTGAGCTGACCTGCCCAGGTCCTGATTGGTCCCATGGTTATATAAGACCACCCCCCTTCCTCTCTCTCGACCCCCCCCCCCCCCCTTGCTGGTCCTGAGTGCTCTGGTCGAGTTGGTAGACTGCATGGTTGTTGGTCGTGGTGCTACCACATCATCAGGTACATGTATGGTAGTAGTGGTCGTACTGGCCAGGGTTTAGTGGTCTTTTATTGGCCCGGGTAATTGGTGTACTGACCTGTAGTGTTGGTAGTGGTCGTAATAAACCTAGGTAGTGGTTAGGTAGTGGTCGTACTGACCCTGGTAGTAGATGGTAGTTCTCGCACTGACCCTGGTAGTGGATGGTAGTGGTCGTATTGGCCCTGGTAATGGTCGTACTGACCTTTGAGGTGTATGGTAGTGGTCGTACTGACCCTGGTAGTGGATGGTAGTGGTCGTATTGGCCCTGGTAATGGTCGTACTGACCTTTGTAATGTATGGTAGTGGTCGTACTGACCCTGGTAGTGGATGGTAGTGGTCGTACTCACCCTGATAGTGGATGGTAGTGGTCGTACTCACCTTTGTAGTGTTGGTATTTGGTTCCCCTTTTATTTCACCCTTGGTAGTGGGGGTTTTTGTGGTCGTACTGCCCCTGGTAGTGGTGGTTAGTGGTTTCGTACTGCCCCTGGTAGGGGTGGTAGTGGTCGTATTGCCCTGGTAAATGGTCGTCCCTCAACTTTGTAGTGTATGGTAGTGGTCGTACTGACCCTGGTAGTGGATGGTAGTGGTGTACTGCCCCTATAGTGGATGGTAGTGGCCCGTACTCACTTTGTAGTGTTGGTTTGGTCGTACTAAACCTGGTAGTGGATGGTTAGTGGTCGTATGACCCTGGTAGTGGATGGTAGGGGTTTGTATGACCTGGTAGTGGATGGTAGTGGTTCGTACTCACTGGTAGTGGAGGGTTTTTAGGTTGGTCGTACTGACCCTGGTAGTGGATGGTAGTGGTCGTACTGACCCTGGTGTGGGGGTTTAGTGTCGTTTTGGGCCCCTGGTAATGTCGTACTCAACTTGTAGTGTATGGTAGTGGTGTACTGACCTGGTAGTGGAGGGTTGTGGTCGTACGGACCCTGGTGGGGTTTTTGGTAGTGGTCCCCCACTGACCTGGTAGAAAAATGGTTGTGGTCGTACTCACCTTTGTAGTGTATGGTAGTGGTCGCACTGACCTGGTGTGGTCGCACAAACTGGTATGGATGGTTTTTGGTCGGTCTGGCCGGGTTTGTGGAGGGTAGTGGTCGTTACTGACCTGGTGTGGTGGTAGTGGTGTACTGACCCTGGTAGTGGGGTGTGGTCGCATGACATGGTAGTGATGGTAGGTCTTTCTCACCTTTGTAGTTTTTGGTAGTGTCGCACTGACCCTGGGTATGGTAGCACTGACCCTGGTAGTGGAGGGTATTGGTCGTACTAAACCGGTAGTGGATGGTTAGTGTCGTACTGCCCCTGGTAGTGGATGGTGTGGTCGTACCCGTGGTAATGTGGCAAAAGCTTTTACACTTTACGTTTTTCTGTCTTGTGTTTAAATTTGTTGTTGTAAGTTCTGTTCTTGCTTGTTAATGGTGTTGCTTGTAAGTTCGTCCCGGCGTGGCTTGTAAAGCGCTGTGGTCGTACTAACCGGGTATATACGCATACAGTAAATGGCTACGTTTGTATACCAACATAGAGCAAAAGTAGTGAACATGTTATGAGTGTGTGGGAACACCACCCGCTCTGTGGGGTGTGTATGTGTGTGTATGTGTGTGTGTGTGCGTGTGTGTCTGTGTGTTTTTTGTTATATGTGTGTTTTGTGGTGTGTGTGTGTGTGTATGGTTGTGTTTTTGCGTGTGTTTTGGGTGTGTGTGTGTATGTGTGTGTATGTGTGTGTGTGTGTGTGTGTGTGTGTGTGTGTGTGTGTGTGTGTGTGTATGTGTGTGTGTGTGTGTGTGTGTATGTGTGTGTATGTGTGTGTGTGTGTGTGTGCGTGTGTGTGTGTGTGTGTGTGTGTGTGTGTGTGTGTGTGTGTGTGTGTGTGTGTATGTGTGTGTGTGTGTGTGTGTGTGTGTGTGTGTCTGTGTGTGTGTATGTGTGTGTGTGTGACATTTAAGTGGGGGGGGGGAGGGTTAATGTGTAATATGCTAATTACTGATGACGTAGACGGTGGTTGGGAAGCGGGGTTCATCTTGTAGCGGACTTGTATCAATGGAGGGATGGTGGGCTGGGCTGGGCTGGGTGGTATGTGGTTATGGTGTCGACCTGCAACCCAGGGGACGAGGGATATTTTGGTGGCCGGAGGTGACGGTGACGGGGTTTTTTTTTTTTGGATACGGTTGCTTCGTCCTGGACTGTGGGATGAGGTCCAGATGGAGAGAGAGAGAGAGAGAGAGAGAGAGAGAGAGAGAGAGAGAGAGAGAGAGAGAGAGAGAGAGAGTCGGGAGGACCAAGGTGTGTTGACAACTCTATGACAGGTGGTGTACGTGGGACCCACCATGATCCTACATGCCATTTTCTATACCTTTTCCAATGTCCCCTCTGGTGTGTGTGTGGGGGGGAGGGGGGAGGCACAGGAGGGTCTGGGAAGATTCAAAGCTGTTTAAATGTTCCTAAGTCTTGACAAGAGTCCAAATGTGTGTGTATATATATATATATATATATATATATATATATATATATATATATATATATATATATATATATATATATATTCCTATGAGTCCACGGGGTAAAATGAAACACGAAAAGTTCCCAAGTGCACTTTCGTGTAATAATCACATCATCAGGGGAGACACAAGAGAGAAATATAACAGTCAGTTGATATACATCGAAGAGACGAAGCTAGGACGCCATTTGGTAAACATACACACACACACACACACACACACACACACACACACACACACACAGGTGTGTATACACAGGTGTGTTCTATTGCACAGTGTGAATTAATAAGTGTGAACGCGGGCGGGTTTGAACGCCTTTTGAACGCGCTTGAAATCCTAGACACAGTCCTCACCAAGGTATATAGTGAGGGTCGGTCAGCTGTGTGGCCCTCCTGCCGGCCAGCGTGTCCGGTTACCGGACCCCTTTTTGGGGTGCCGGTTCCGGACGCTGGCCGGAGAGAGAGACTTGGGTTGTGGTATGCAAATGACCAGCGCTTCACTAGTGGGGGGGAGGGGGGGCGCTCTTCTGCCGCTGTCATCGCCTCGGGTACGCGGAGGGGGGAAGGGGGAGTAAACCCCCCTGTATTTGGGGGTGGTCGCGCGGCGGGGGACCGACCTACAACGGTCCGTCGTTCTCTGGGGGCACGGCATGTGGTAGGGTTACTGTTCTAACACACCCCTCCCCACCCCTCCATCCTCTCTCTCTCTCTCTCTCTCTCTCTCTCTCTCTCTCTCTCTCTCTCTCTCTCTCTCTCTCTCACAGCGGGTACAATCCTACGGGGGAAACCTCATTTGGTAGGGCCGCTCCCCGTGTCTACACTGTCTCAGGGGGGGTAATACCACTGTCTCAGGGGGTACTGCCCATGTCTCAGGGGGTACTACCACTGTCTCAGGGGGTAATACCACTGTCTCAGGGGGTACTACCACTGTCTCAGGGGGTATTACCACTGTCTCAGGGGGTACTACCACTGTCTCAGGGGATACTACCACTGTCTCAGGGGATACTACCACTGTCTCAGGGGGTACTGCCCATGTCTCAGGGGGTACTACCACTGTCTCAGGGGGTACTACCACTGTCTCAGGGGGTACTGCCCATGTCTCAGGGGGTACTGCCCATGTCTCAGGGGGTACTACCACTGTCTCAGGGGGTACCAGATCAATTAGTAGTGGTGATAGACAGTTGTGATGGGGGAGATAGACATGTGCCTAGATAGACGGTTGTAATGGGGGAGATAGACATGTCTCCAGATAGATGTATTGGGGGGAGATAGACATATATGTCTGCCAGGTGAAGTTTGCACATGACGCCATTCTGGTTTCGCCCAGGCTTGGGGGTGGGTGGGGGGGAGGACAACCCCCCCCCCGCCGTACTGTAGTGCCCCGGTGGGTCGTGTAGTAAGCCTCATAACAACCCTACCCCCCCCCCTCCGCCTCCCCTTACGTCATATATTGGGGGAGGGAGATGGGTAGGGTAGGGTAGGGTAGGGTAGGGTAGGGTAGGGTAGGGTAGAAGCTGGTTGGCATTTGGTTGTTTGAAACAGACGGATGGATGATGGTGGACCTGGCTTCAGAAACGGGAAACAGAGTTGTGACAGGTAACACAATCACAACGGGAAACAGACTTAGGCAACAGAATCATAACGGGGAACGGACTTGTAACGGGGAAGAGTTCCAACAGGCAACAGAATGGGTCACGGACTTGTTACAGGCAACAGACTCATAACAGGAAACAGACTCATAACAGGAAACAGACTCATAACAGGAAACAGACTCATAACAGGAAACAGACTCATAACAGGAAACAGACTCAGAACGAGGGAACAGATGTATGAAGTAAGAGTCTGATGATGACTTTGTAGGATGATGTATTATGGTATGATGACTGAAGCGGCGGGGGGAGGGGGGGGGGGTCGTCAGTGTCTGAAAGATCATGTATTGGACTGGGGGAAATTGAAGCGGGGGTAGGGGGGGATCGTCTGTTTTTTTCTATTATCAGTAATAGAACAGAACTTGTGGTGAGTTTGTCTGTTTGTTTGTTTGTTTGTGGCAGAAATAAGTATTTGTGTGTGTGTGTGTGTGAGAGAGAGAGAGAGAGAGAGAGAGAGAGAGAGAGAGAGAGAGAGAGAGAGGGGAATACCCGTTCAATCCTTTCCCCTCTCTCTCCCATTCCAATTTCTACGTACTTTCATCCCCTTCCCTCCATCACTTCCCCTCCCTCCCTCCCTCCTCAGCCCCTCCCTCCCTCCTCAGCCCCTCCCTCCCTCCCTCCCTCCTCAGCCCCTCCCTAGTGTGTACAATAGGTACTCTAGTATGAATAAAGGGGGGGGGGGAGCCACCAGGGGGCGGCGTGTAGCCCCACCCCCCTCCCTCCCCCCTCCCCATTCATCCCCCCCCCGACGCGCCCACTTGACCACACGCCTCGCAAATGAGCAGTTGGCCCCCCCTCCCCATATATCCCCCCTCCCTCTTTCTCTCTCTCCTCCTTCCCCCTCCCTCCCTCCCTCCCTGCCCACACCACACCATTGATCCCCTGCTCCCCCCCATCCCACCACCACCACCCCCTCCACTACCCCCTCCCTCCCCCCCCTCCCCATCCCCTTCCCTGAAACAGACGATGGTCTCCGGGAAGATAAGACCCCGCTGACGTGAACAACGTACCCCGGGGGGGGGGTGGTATTGTCTGTCGGCCTGCTGACCACAGTTAGTGATGGGGGGGAGGGGTGGTGGTGGTGGGGGGAGGAGGGGTGGTGGTGATGGGGGAGGAGGGGTGGTGTGTCACGGCCCCCCCATCCCCAGTGGTGGGGGGAGGGGTGGTGGTGGTGGGGGAGGAGGGGTGGTGTGTCACCGTCCCCCCCACCCCAGTGGTGGGGGGGACGGTCATGTGGTACTACGAAGCCAGGTCGGGTTGCGACGGTCGGAGACCAGGTCGTCCGTTCGAAGTGGCGGGTGCGGTGAGCGTCTACGTCAGTCGTACGCGACGACGCCGAGCGTCGTCCAAGGGGGGGGAGAGGGGCAGGGCATCGTAATGTAGGAGGGAGGGAGGGGGGTATAAGTGACGACACGACAGGTCGTACAGTTTAATACAGGAGGGGGGAAGAAATGACGACCCCCTCCCGCCACCAACCCATCGCAGGTCGTCCGGTCGTCGTCCTCGACCATACGTGGACACACACCCTGTGGTCGTCTCGCTGAGTCAGGCCGTGGACGACCCAACGGCAAGTCGTCCACGACCCTCAGGGGGGAGAGGGGGGGGGGAAGCAGGCAGGCAGACAGACACACACACCCCCAGACCCACTGCTCCCCCCTGAGCAAGCCAACACCCTCCTCCTCCCCCAGGGGAGCCGTGGCAGGAGAGGTTAAGGAACCCATCTTCTTCCCTGACGAGCTGGCTGGCCGGCTCCCTCCTCCTTCCCTCCTCCCTCCCTCCATCCCTCCCTCCCTCCTTCACACGCATCGGTCTGTTTCGTGCGTGAGAACGCAACGAACACGAATTTTCGTGTTGCCTCTCTCTCTCTCTCTCTCTCTCTCTCTCTCTCTCTCTCTCTCTCTCTCTCTCTCTCTCCATCTATCTATCTATCTATCTATCTATCTATCTATCTATCTATCTATCTATCTATCTATCTATCTATCTATCTATCTATCTATCTATCTATCTCTCTTTTACAGATATTGGATGGGGTGTGGGATGTGGGGGGGGGGGATGAGTTGATTTGGGGGTGAAAAGGGGGAGCGGGACTGGAGAGGGGGGAAGGGGCTGGGTGGGGGCTGCGTCAGGTCATCATGTTGGGGAAGGGGGATGGTTCCAGGGCCTTAATGGGGGGGGGGGGGTAACATTAGGGTCATGTTTGAGAGGGGGTTAGTGAGTGGGGTGGGTGGTGGGGTAGCATTATGTTCATGCTAAGGAAAGAGAGAATATTAGGGTCATGTTGGGAAGGGGTTAGTTTCCCCCCCAAAAAAAGAATATATATATATATATATATATATATATATATATATATATATATATATATATATATATATATATATATATATATATATATGTGGGAATAAATAAAGGCAGACAGTATGAATCATGTACATGTGTATATATGTATATGTGTGTGTGTGTGGACGTGTATGTATATACATGTGTATGTGGATGGGTTGGGCCATTTCTTTCGTCTGTTTCCTTGCGCTACCTCGCTCACGCGGGAGACAGCGACGAAGCAGAATAGAATAATAAATAATATATATATATATATATATATATATATATATATATATATATATATATATATATATATACATTATATCTCCCGTATGATCAACGCTGTGTGGTTTATATATATACATGTGTCGTGTTCGGTGTGGCAGTTGTAACCGGGGTTCCACAGAGATGCCACTTGGGATCGTCTCTGTTTTCGATGTAAACATCACCACGTCATTGGTCGTGTGTGGGTGTGGGGGGATGTGTGTGGGTGTGGGCATCCACTGGCTATGTGTGTGTGGGAGTGGGCTATTCAGGTTTGGATGTGGGCTTTATTTTGTGTGTGGGTCGTTGGCTAATTGTGGGTGTGTGTGTGTGTCTTAATTGTATGTGGGCGTGGGTTAGGTACATGTGGGCGTGGGTTAGGTACATGCGGGCGTGGGTTAATTGTTCTGTGGCTTTAGGACGGAGTCGTGACGTCACGCACGGTCTGGGCCCGTCTGTGACGACCAGGGGGAGGGGGGGAGGGGAGAGGGGAGGGGAGGAGGGGAGGAACCTGCTGCGTCACTCTGCATTGGTGTGACGCACTGGGGGGGTAGGGGGTCGTGGGAGGAGGAGGGCGTGTGCCCCAGCAGACGACGGGTCGTGACCTCAAAGGGGGTTCACTGGACGTGAGGGGGACTGACGCCCACGCCCTCACGACATGGGGGAGGGAAAGGGGTGAGAGGCGAGGGAGGTCGCTGGACACGCCCCAGAGGTGGTCATAGGGGAGTGGGGAGGGGCGGCGCGCGTCATTAATGACGTGTGAACAAGTTGACCCAACCATCTGTTTCGCTCTGCTGTATGCACGACCCTACAATTGCAAGTGACGTAATGTTGATAATACGAATAATTGAAATTATTACAAATAATCCATGAGAATATAATTATTGCGTCGGGGGGGGGGGTCCTTAAAATATGAGGGGAGGGAGGGGAGACGACACCCCCTCCTCCTCCCCCCTCTTCCCGTGCTGTTGACCTGTTGTGTGACCTCCCGAAAGGCGCACGCCCCTGGGCGCTCCCCAGGAAGGGAGGGAAACTAGTCTCGTCGCTCGGCATAACTGGAATACCTAACCTCCCCTCCTTCTCCCCTCCCCCCCCTCTCTCTCTCCCCCCAATAAACTGGTTACCAGTTACCTCCCCCTGTATCCCCCAGTAAACTGGTTACCAGTTACCGGTGGATTCCAGCTACGTGGTAATTTGTTGGCTAATCTGCCTTGTGTTAAATCCCCGTTGGTGGGGGGGAAGGTGGGGGAAGGTGGGGGTGGTGAAGGGGGAGAGTTGGCACGGGACTGGATGCCTCCCCCAGTTGACAAGGGGGTGATTGGGGAGGGGGGGAAGGCTGAGACGCAGGACTGGAGGAGCAGGTTGTGGGTGTGGGCTTGTGGTGTGGACACGGGGTTGTGAGCAGGTTGTAGGTGTGGGGGCACGGGGTTATGGGCAGGTTGTAGGTGTGGGGGCACGGGGTTATGGGCAGGTTGTAGGTGTGGGGGCACGGGGTTGTGAGCAGGTTGTAGGTGTGGGGGCACGGGGTTATGGAGCAGGTTGTAGGTGTGGGGGCACGGGGTTGTGGGCAGGTTGTAGGTGTGGGGGCACGGGGTTATGAGCCCTCGCACCGTAACCTCCTTGATGAACTCTTGACAGACGACCCTCCCCCTCCCCCTCCCCCCAACCTCCCCCTCCCCCTCCCCCCCAACCTCCCACCCTCCCTCGTGTGTATCACGTGACAGATGACTTAACTAACTGCCTCCCTCATGGACCAATTTGACAGCTGGTTACGTCGCCACCTATCACTTGACAGCGGAATCGAACTGCCCCCCCCCGATGGGTTACTTGACAGTTTGCTAAACTGCTTGACGGCTGAATGAACTTCCAACACGTCACTTGACAGCTGAATATAAACTGTTCCCATGTGTTACTTGACAGCCACATATAAACTGCCGCCATCTGTCACTTGACAGCTGGTCAAACCATCACCAGGAACCTCCTGCCCCAAGCGTCGTGCCGTCGGACTTTAGGGTCGTACTCAGGGGTCGTACCGTCGCACTATCGGGTCGTACCATCGCACTCTAGGGTCGTATTCTCGCAATTTTGAGTCGTATGGTCGCAATCTTTGGTCGTACCGTCGTACTCTTGGGTCGTACTGTCGCATTCGTAGGTCGCATGGTCGCATCTTTAAGTCGTACCGTCGTGCTCAAAGGCGTTTAAGATTCGTTGAATATGTAAATATGTTCCACACAGAAGAAAAAATTATCTCTTTTATGACTAATTTATTCAAAGGCATGTGTGTGTGTGTGTGTGGTGTGTGTGTGTGTGTGTGGTGTGTGTGTGTGTGTGTGTGTGTGTGTGTGTGGTGTGTGTGTGTGTGTGTGTGTGTGTGTGTGTGTGTGTGTGTGTGTGTGTGTGTGTGTGTGTGTGTGTGTGTGTGTGTGTGTGTGGTGTGTGTGTGTGTGTGTGTGTGTGTGTGTGTGTGGTGTGTGTGTGTGTGTGTGGTGTGTGTGTGTGTGTGTGTGTGTGTGTGTGTGTCTGTGTGGTGTGTGTGTGTGTGTGTGTGTGTGTGTGTGTGTGTGATGTGTGTGTGTGTGTGTGTGTGTGTGTGTGTGTGTGTGATGTGTGTGTGTGTGTGTGTGTGTGTGTGTGTGTGTGTGTGTGTGTGTGTGTGTGTGGTGTGTGTGTGTGTGTGTGTGTGTGTGTGGTGTGTGTGTGTGTGTGTGTGTGTGTGTGTGTGTGTGTGTGTGTGTGGTGTGTGTGTGTGTGTGTGATGTGTGTGTGTGTGTGTGTGGTGTGTGTGTGTGTGTGGTGTGTGTGTGTGTGTGTGTGTGTGTGTGTGTGTGTGTGTGTGTGTGTTGTGGGTGGGGGAAAGCGCTTTACCCTTGTGTTGCCCCGTCTCTTAACCTTGTTATGCTTGTAACTTGTCTTTACTCTCTCTCTCTCTCTCTCTCTCTCTCTCTCTCTCTCTCTCTCTCTCTCTCTCTCTCTCTCTCTCTCTCTCTCCTTCCCCCCCCCCCCGTTTACCAACCGCTTTGCTCTCCCTCCCCTCCCTCCCTCCCCATATCCTCCCCATATATCCACCCCCAGTCCTTCCTAACCACCCCATCTTAACCACCCCAGCCGAAAGAGCCAACTGGTCCACAACCACCACAAACATTCTCCCCCTCCTCCCCACCATGGGGAGGAGGTGGGGAGAATAAGACTCCACTTCGCCATAAGACTCAGTGCTGGGTCGTGGATCTCCCTATGGTACGACGGTAGTACGACCCTTTTGGGTGCGTCGGTACGACCCTTGAGCACGACGGTGCGACGGTCAAACATGGATATGGATCCTTTTGACGCACGGTGGCACGACCCGTATGGATATTAAGATATACGACCCTTGAACCTGAGGATATACATACGTACGACCCATGTTTATGACGACCTCGCCTTTCACCTGACCATGAACGGTCGGGTCTCACAATACCAGGCGTCAGTCGTACCCAAGGGTCGTACCGTTGTTCTTAAGGGTCGTATCATCGTCCTCAAGTGTCGTATCATCGTCCTCAAGTGTCGTACCGTCGTCCTCAAGGGTCGTACCGTCGTCGTGGCGCTCAAGGGGAACTGAACATAACGAGGTATTTTTTCCCTCGTGAGGTGGTCGTCTCCTTCATCGTCGGAGTAACCCGTAGATGTGGCTGGCGAAGACCCCTGCTACACACACACACACACACACACACACACACATGTCGTCGCTCGTGGACCACCGCTTCCAAGAACCATTTTACGGGCCAGACGGCCGGCCAAGAGTGTGTGTGTGTGTGTGTCCCCCAGCCAGACGCGTATGATACCACCGGGTCCTTCCCTAGCAAGGGCTATTAGGGGGGGGTCACGGGTCACAGATAGTGTGGTCACACTGATATCACTCATTTGGACACGACCCATCTAACTGTGTGTGTGTGTGTGTGTGTGTGGACGGCGCAAGGAACCAATCAGGAAGGCCCCTGGGTGTTTTGGGGGGGGGGGGGGGGGGTAGGAGGAGGATGGTTGGTGGTGGGAGGGGATTGGAGGAGAGGCCTTTCCCCACCTCCTCCTCCTCCTCCTCTCCCTTCCCCCCACCCACTCCCTCCCTCACCCCTCCCTTCGGCGAGAGCGGCTGCTGGTGGAGGGAAGGGGAGGGGGAAAGGGGGATAAAATAATCGTAAAAGAGGGAAAAATGTTGTGAAATACTGCACCATAGGGATGAATGATGTGAGTTGTTGCAGTACGGGGCCACTCGTAAATTTGACTGAGCTGGTTAGCTGTTGTATGTTGGGGATGGAGGGGAGTTGGGGAGGAGGGGGAGAGTGGAAGGGGAGGTGCGTAACACCATGGTTACGTTAGGGAATGGGTAGCGTCAGGGGGTCATGCTAGGGGAAGGGGGGGACGGCATCGGGGGGCCTTATTGGGGAAGGGGGGCGGGGGGTAGTATTAGGGGTCGTGTTGGGGAAGGGGGTAGCGTTAGGGTCATGTTTGAAAAGGGGTGGGGGTGTTAATGAGAGGGGAAGGGGGGAGGGGGTGGTGTTAATGAGAGGGGAAGGAGGGGAGGTGGTAGTATTAGGTGAGGAGGGAGGGGAGGTGGAATATTAGGGTCATGTTGGGGGAAGAGGAGGAGGGGGGGTTAGTCGTAGAGTCATGGAGAGGAGGGGGAGGAGGGAAGGGAGGGGGGGGTAGCACCAGTATTAACCTCATAATAGGAAATATATATATATATATATATATATATATATATATATATATATATATATATATATATATATATATATATATATATATATATACGATTCGTTACGTCTTGTGAGAAAGATTTGACTTTGTCTTTGACCTCAATACAATCCACCAGATGGCACTATGTTATCCACTTGTGTTCCCCAGTTCCCCTCCTCCCCCTCTTCCCCTTCTCCCCATCCCTCACAGAGGCGTGGGTGTGAGCAAATTGGCTAATTGGTCGTTCCGTCGGCGCTTCCCAGTTCTCCTATCGGCCAGCGATCCATTAAGGTAGGTAAAGGGGGGAGAATGAATGTGGGGGGAAGGGGTGGGAGTGGGTGGAGGAATGGGTGGGGGCAAGCGGGTGGATGGGTGGGTGGAGGTGGCTCTGTCGTGTTTACTTGGTCCTGGCGACCTTTTAAGGCAGCGTTCACAAGGTCTGGGGTCACCAGTGATGGATGGGTTTCCGTGGCTCTTGTGTGGTTGGGTTTTCAGACCTTGATTGAATCAGGGGTTCGAGTTTCGGGCCCTCCCGATGTACCAGGGGCTGATTTTCAGGCCTCCCGATGCCCCAGGGGCTGAATTTCAGGCCTCCCGATGCACCAGGGGCTGAATTTCAGGCCTTGATGGGCTAGACACGTTGCACTAGGGAGTTGAGGTCACCTTCTTGCCTTCACACTTCGACAACGACACACGAGACGGGCCTACCTGACCAATGAGAATGTAAACATTAGGGTTGTTGCCCTGTCTACCAGACGCGTCATTAAAGTCACTACGTGCCAGTTGTTTTTTCGAAGTCGGCGGAAGATAGGTCTATCCTAGAGGTCGTTTGGAGGAGAATCCTGTTGAACGTCTCTAGGAAAACGGCCCTTACGTATGTTAACATTATAGGTTTCAGTAATGGCAAAAGGCTTCTTCTCTCCCTCGGTCGCTAGTTAGCGATAGAAGCCGTTGTTAGTTAGCGATAGAAGTCGTCGCTAGTTAGCGATAGAAGTTGTCGCTAGTTAGCGATAGAAGTTGTCGCTAGTTAGCGATAGAAGTCGTTGCTAGTTAGCGATAGAAATCGTCGCTAGTTAGCGATAGAAGTCGTTGATCATCTTTCTGTCGTTTTCCTTCAGTCTTCACGTAATTGAGGAACGTATTAGCCAATACGGGTAGTTCCCGTATGGTTTGAACATGCGATGGTTCATAATTGTTCCGTCGCTGGTGCGCGTCTCACTAGGCAACAAGGAGAGTACAAGGTGTGGCTGCTTGTGGGTCCCTGGGTACAAGCGGAGGAGACTTGTAGATCGGTAAAGTCTTTGAGTGTCTCTGAGAGTACAAGGTGTGGCTGCTTGTGGTATAAGCTGAGGAGACTTGTAGATCGTTAAAGTCTTTTGGTATATCTGAGAGTACAAGGTGTGGCTGCTTGTGGTATAAGCTGAGGAGACTTGTAGATCGTTAAAGTCTTTTGGTATATCTGAGAGTACAAGGTGTGGCTGCTTCTGGGTACAAGCTTAGGAGACTTGTAGGTCGTTACAAGTCTCTGGGTGTCTCTGTATTAGGCCTAGGATCACTCATAAAGTATTGGTTAAGGTGATTTAAATCGCGAAAGGAGATTGTTTTAGATATTTGTGAGGTTTCCTTGCTTCTATGCATTTGAGGTTTGGTTTTGTATGGCGGGATGTGAGGACAGGGATTTAGGGGGGGGGGGGGGGGCTTTGGTACGGGGGCATACGTGGGTGAGGTGATGGGTGGGAGGATTTAAAAAAAAAGGGGGTGGGGGATTATTCCCAAGAGGTGTGGTTGTTAACGGGGACTGAGAATTGGGTTGTTGGGGACTCATGATTGTGGGTGAGTTGTATTGGGGGGGAAATGTATGGGGGTTGGACACTTCTCTCATGGGGGGGTGTTGAACTCCCTCCCCTCCCTCCCTCCCCATATCCTCCCCATATATCCACCCCCAGTCCTTCCTAACCACCCCATCTTAACCACCCCAGCCGAAAGAGCCAACTGGTCCACAACCACCACAAACATTCTCCCCCCTCCCCCCACCATGGGGAGGAGGTGGGGAGAATAAGACTCCACTTCGCCATAAGACTCAGTGCTGGGTCGTGGATCTCCCTATGGTACGACGGTAGTACGACCCTTTTGGGTGCGTCGGTACGACCCTTGGGTGCGTGGGTACGACCCTTGAGCACGACTGTGAAACATGAGGATACGGATCGTTTTGACGCACGGTGGCACGACCCGTATGGATATTAAGATATACGACCCTTGAACCTGAGGATATACATACGTACGACCCATGTTTATGACGACCTCGCCTTTCACCTGATCCTGAACGATCGGGTCTCAAAATACCAGGCGTCAGTCATACCCAAGGGTCGTACCGTTGTTCTTAAGGGTCGTACCTTCGTCCTCAAGTGTCGTACCGTCGTCCTCAAGTGTCGTACCGTCGTCCTCAAGTGTCGTACCGTCGTCGTGGCGCTCAAGGGGAACTGAACATAACGAGGTATTTTTTCCCTCGTGAGGTGGTCGTCTCCTTCATCGTCGGAGTAACCCGAAGATGTGGCTGGCGAAGACCCCTGCTACACACACACACACACACACACACACACATACACACACACACACACACACTTGTCGTCGCTCGTGGACCACCGCTTCCAAGAACCATTTTACGGGCCAGACGGCCGGCCATTGTGTGTGTGTGTGTGTGTGTGTGTGTCCCAGCCAGACGCGTATGATACCACCGGGTCCTTCCCTAGCAAGGGCTATTAGGGGGGGGTCACGGGTCACCGGTAGTGTGGTCACACTGATATCACTCATTTGGACACGACCCATCTAACAGTGTGTGTGTGTGTGTGTGTGTGTGTGTGGACGGCGCAAGGAACCAATCAGGAAGGCCCCTGGGTGTTTGGGGGGGGGGGGTAGGAGGAGGATGGTTGGTGGTGGGAGGGGATTGGAGGAGAGGCCTTTCCCCACCTCCTCCTCCTCCTCCTCTCCCTTCCCCCCACCCACTCCCTCCCTCACCCCTCCCTTCGGCGAGAGCGGCTGCTGGTGGAGGGAAGGGGAGGGGGAAAGGGGGATAAAATAATCGTAAAAGAGGGAAAAATGTTGTGAAATACTGCACCATAGGGATGAATGATGTGAGTTGTTGCAGTACGGGGCCACTCGTAAATTTGACTGAGCTGGTTAGCTGTTGTATGTTGGGGATGGAGGGGAGTTGGGGGGGAGGGGGAGGTGCGTAACACCATGGTTAGGTTGGGGAAGGGGTAGCGTCAGGGGGTCATGCTAGGGGAAGGGGGGGACGGCGTCGGGGGGCCTTATTGGGGAAGGGGGGCGGGGGGTAGTAATAGGGGTCATGTTGGGGAAGGGGGTAGCGTTAGGGTCATGTTTGAAAAGGGTGGGGGTGTTAATGAGAGGGGAAGGGGGGAGGGGGTGGTGTTAATGAGAGGGGAAGGAGGGGAGGTGGTAGTATTAGGTGAGGAGGGAGGGGAGGTGGAATATTAGGGTCATGTTGGGGGAAGAGGAGGAGGGGGGGTTAGTCGTAGAGTCATGGAGAGGAGGGGGGAGGAGGGAAGGGAGGGGGGGGTAGCACCAGTATTAACCTCATAATAGGAAATATATATATATATATATATATATATATATATATATATATATATATATATATATATATATATATATATATATATATACGATTCGTTACGTCTTGTGAGAAAGATTTGACTTTGTCTATGACCTCAATGCAATCCACCAGATGGCACTATGTTATCCACTTGTGTTCCCCAGTTCCCCTCCTCCCCTTCTTCCCCTTCTCCCCATCCCTCACAGAGGCGTGGGTGTGAGCAAATTGGCTAATTGGTCGTTCCGTCGGCGCTTCCCAGTTCTCCTATCGGCCAGCGATCCATTAAGGTAGGTAAAGGGTGGGGGGAATGAATGTTGGGGGAAGGGGTGGGAGTGGGTGGAGGAATGGGTGTGGGGCAAGCGGGTGGATGGGTGGATGGGTGGGTGGAGGTGGCTCTGTCGTGTTTACCTGGTCCTGGCGACCTTTTAAGGCAGCGTTCACAAGGTCTGGGGTCACCAGTGATGGATGGGTTTCCGTGGCTCTTGTGTGGTTGTGTTTTCAGACCTTGATTGAATCAGGGGTTCGAGTTTCGGGCCCTCCCGATGCACCAGGGGCTGATTTTCAGGCCTCCCGATGCACCAGGGGCTGAATTTCAGGCCTCCCGATGCCCCAGGGGCTGAATTTCAGGCCTCCCGATGCACCAGGGGCTGAATGTTAGGCCTCCCGATGCACCAGGGGCTGAATTTCAGGCCTCCCGATGCACCAGGGGCTGATTTTCAGGCCTCCCGATGCACCAGGGGCTGAATTTCAGGCCTTGATGGGCTAGACACGTTGCACTAGGGAGTTGAGGTCACCTTCTTGCCTTCACACTTCGACAACGACACACGAGACGGGCCTACCTGACCAATGAGAATGTAAACATTAGGGTTGTTGCCCTGTCTACCAGACGCGTCATTAAAGTCACTACGTGCCAGTTGTTTTTTCGAAGTCGGCGGAAGATAGGTCTATCCTAGAGGTCGTTTGGAGGAGAATCCTGTTGAACGTCTCTAGGAAAACGGCCCTTACGTATGTTAACATTATAGGTTTCAGTAATGGCAAAAGGCTTCTCCTTTACCTCGGTCGCTAGTTAGCGATAGAAGTCGTTGTTAGTTAGCGATAGAAGTCGTTGCTAGTTAGCGATAGAAGTCGTTGCTAGTTAGCGATAGAAGTCGTTGCTAGTTAGCGATAGAAGTCGTTGCTAGTTAGCGATAGAAGTCGTTGCTAGTTAGCGATAGAAGTCGTTGCTAGTTAGCGATAGAAGTCGTCGCTAGTTAGCGATAGAAGTCGTTGCTAGTTAGCGATAGAAGTCGTCGCTAGTTAGCGATAGAAGTCGTTGATCATCTTTCTGTCGTTTTCCTTCAGTCTTCACGTAATTGAGGAACGTATTAGCCAATACGGGTAGTTCCCGTATGGGTTTGAACATGCGATGGTTCATAATTGTTCCGTCGCTGGTGCGCGTCTCACTAGGCAACAAGGAGAGTACAAGGTGTGGCTGCTTGTGGGTCCCTGGGTACAAGCTGAGGAGACTTGTAGATCGGTAAAAGTCTTTGAGTGTCTCTGAGAGTACAAGGTGTGGCTGCTTGTGGGTACAGTATAAGCTGAGGAGACTTGTAGATCGTTACAAGTCTTTTGGTATATCTGAGAGTACAAGGTGTGGCTGCTTGTGGGTAGAGTATAAGCTGAGGAGACTTGTAGATCGTTAAAGTCTTTTGGTATATCTGAGAGTACAAGGTGTGGCTGCTTCTGGGTACAAGCTTAGGAGACTTGTAGATCGTTACAAGTCTCTGGGTGTCTCTGTATTAGGCCTAGGATCACTCATAAAGTATTGGTTAAGGTGATTTAAATCGCGAAAGGAGATTGTTT
This sequence comes from Panulirus ornatus, assembly GCF_036320965.1. NCBI lineage: Eukaryota > Metazoa > Arthropoda > Malacostraca > Decapoda > Palinuridae > Panulirus > Panulirus ornatus. The sequence goes on from NC_092233.1 coordinate 60,051,535, forward strand.
TAGATATTTGTGAGGTTTCCTTGCTTCTATGCATTTGAGGTGGTTTTGTATGGCGGGATGTGAGGACAGGGGTTTAGGGGGGGCCTTTGTACGGGGACATTACGTGGGTGAGGTGATGGGTGGGAGGGATTTGAAAAAAAGAGGGGAGTGGGTGGGGAGAATTCCCAAGAAGTTTGGTTGTTAACGGGGACTGAGAATTGGGTTGTTGGAGACTCATGATTGTGGGTGAGTTGTATCTGGGGGAAATGTATGGGGGTTGGACACTTCTCTCATGGGGGGGTGTTGAACCCTCCGGCTGTGCTGAGTGTGTGTGGAGTATATATATATATATATTTCGTCTTCGAGAGAGAGAGAGAGAGAGAGAGAGAGAGAGAGAGAGAGAGAGAGAGAGAGAGTAACCTGTAAGGTCTTGGTTCATGGGTGACCATGCGCTTGACTGTGTGAGTGTATGTGGTGGTGGGGTCAGAAGCCCCGCTGCCCCGTGGGGTCTGGGTGATGGTTGGGGGGGTGGGATTAGACCCAGTCACCCAGTCACGATTGGAATAGTGGGGGGGGGTGTGGGGGTGTGGGGGGGGGTTGTTATCAGAACGATTGGCGGATCAACAACCGTGGGGGCCCCCTCGTATTAGGGGGGGCTGTCCCAATCGTGATGACGTGGGAGCTGCCACAGGAGGTGAGGGGTGAAAGGAGGCGAGATCATCCTACCTGTTGTGGGGGAGGAGGAGGGGCTGGCTGGCTGGCCTCTCACCTGGTGCCGCTAACGAGAGTGGGGGGGGGATATACCTGCTGGTTGGGGAAGGAGGAGGAGGAGGAGGAAGAGGAGGAGGTGGTGGTGGAGGAAGAGGAGGAGGAGGAGGAGAAGGAGGAGGGTGAGGAGGAGCTGGTATGTTTGGGGAGGTTGTCGAAGCCGCTAGACTTCCCCGATAGCGCTCTCCTCTTCCTTCCCCTCTCTCCTGTTCCCTCTCTCTCTCCCCCTTAGCCTCCTCCTCCTCCTCCTCCTCCTCCTCCTCCTCCTCCAGAACACACACACACCCACCTTCTATTTTCAGAGTTCATATTTACGTAGCTAAATCTGTGTATTGTAGCGTTCGGCCACAGGATGCGCGGGAGTCGGTGAAGCTAAATATAGCGTGCTGGTGTTCCGAGGTCTGTCCTCGTGATGAAGTACGTGTCTCGTGCGGGACAGCGCGCCCCAGTGGGTCTCGTACGGGGGGGTCTCGAACACAGGTCACTGTAGCGGGCGCCTCGCTGCGCCCCCCCATCCCGTTGGCTTCAACGCCTGTAACTGTAGGGGGGTCCTGTTCTGTACTGTGTGTCACGGTAGAGGGAGAGGAGGAGAAGAGTGAGGGAGGGAGAGGAGGAGAAGGGAGAGGGAGGGAGGGAGAGGCCGCTCCACAGGTACACCCCCCCTCCCTCTCCTCCCCCCTAACGCCCCCCCCCGCCCCCCCGCCCCCCGCGCTGGAAGAAGACCTTTAAAGAAAAAGAAAAAAGAAAGAAAAAAAAAGGGAGGGACGGAGAGAGTGAGAATTGCCTCATCGCTTTCCGTGAGTCGCGCCTGACGTCACCCGGCTCAGGAAATGAATGAGGGGATGAGTAAAGTGAGTGCGCTTGTGAGGGGGGAGTGGAGGTGAGGGGAGGGGAGGAGGGAACGATCCCACGACCCCCCCTTCCCCGCACCCGCACCCCTACCTCCCTTCGTCCCATGGTCCGTGTAGGATGGGGGGAGAGAGGGAATGGGAGGGGGAGGGGAGAGAGGCGGTGGTGATGGGGGTGGTGCTCTTGGAGGGGGTGAGAGGAGAGGGGAGGGGGACGTCGAGGAACCATAAGTCCTGGGACGCGGAGGAGACAGGAAGCTTTGGGTGTGACGGAGGGGAAGGGAGGGGGGAGGGGTCAGGCAAGGGGTCAAGGGAGAGTGGTTGTGGTGTGTGGGAGAGTATGGCTGGGAGAGTTATACGGGAGAACATGTGGTGAGTGAGAGTGTGTGAGTGAGTGAGTGTTGGGAGAGGGAATGTGAACGCTTTGGAGTCGGTGTTCCTTCCTTCTTAGCAGCTGCTGTGGCCTGTCGCTGGTGTTGACGGGGGTGGGGTTGTTGTGGTTGGGGAAATTGACGTGGGGGGTGTTTTGGTGGGGTAAATTGACGTGGGGGGGGTGTTTGTGGTGTGGGAATTTGACGTGGGGTGTTTGAGGTGTGGTAAATTGACGTGGTGGTGGGGGAATTTGACGTGGTGGTGTGTTGTGGTGGGGTAAATTGACGTGGTGGTGTGTTGTGGTGGGGTAAATTGACGTGGTGGTGTGTTGTGGTGGGGTAAATTGAGATGGGGTGTTGTGGTAAATTGACGTGGGTGAAGTGGTGGGATGAATTGACGTGGGGTGTTGTAATGGGTAAATTGATGTGGGTATTGTAGTGGGTATATTTACGGGGTATTGTGATGGGTTGAATTGACGTGGTGGGGGTAAATTGACGTGGGTATTGTGGTGGGTATGTTGACGGTGGGTGATGTAGTGGGTAAATTGAGCTGTGTATGTAGGGGAATGTGTGTGTGTGTGTGTGTGTGTGTGTGTGTGTGTGTGTGTGTGTTTTAGAGGGAGGGGAGGTGGTTGTGTGGGTGTGGGGCGTGTCTGACCTTTCCTTTGTGGTCGTCATTCTTGTTTACGTAGTGGGGGTGGGTGGTGGGTGGTCACACCCAGCCAGCATAGATGACCACGTGTGCACGTGCTCACGTGCGTCAGCTGAGGGAGGTCACGAGCGAGCGACCGTGTTCTGGGAGGGTGACAGCATGGTGGGGGGGGGGGGGCTTGTGTAAGGGCGTTGGGTGGGGGGTGGGTGATGACTTTCGAAAGGTTACACGAAGTGGGGTGAGAAGGGGGGGGGATAGAGGTTGAACTGGGGGAATATCTAAGCCTTGGAGGGTAACTAGGGGGGGGGGAATACATGGCCCTTGGAGGATGACATAAAGGAATACATGGCCCTTGGAGGATGACATAAAGGAATACATGGCCCTTGGAGGGTGACATAAAGGAATACATGGCCTTGGAGGACGACGTAGGGGTATATAGGGTCTTGGAGGGTGACGTAGGGGAATACATGACCTTAGAGGATGAGTTCCGAGATGACATAGGGCCTTGGAGGGTGACCTATAAAGGGTGTAAGGTCCCTTCCTCCCTCCAGTCCCTCCACGAGGGCCTTGGAGGGTGACCTTTAAAGGGTGTAAGGTCCCTCCCTCCCTCCTTCCTACCCCTCCACCATCAACCACTCCTCCTCCCCCTCCAACATGTTGATGTGTTTCAAGCCATTCTTCTCCCCTGGGGAGAGTTCGTGTCAGCTGGAAATCTTAGCTCCCCATATTTTTCTTCCTCTCTCTCTCTCCCCCCGCGTGCCAGCTGACCCAGTTGGCAGCAGTGTGTGAATGTGTGGAAGAAAAAATATAAGAAGACACGTAAACACTGACTCACTCACGCATCATGTACCAGGCAAGTGTTGGGAGAGGATTGCACACACACACACACACGCACACACACACACACACACACACACGCACACACACACACACACACACACACACACACACACACACACACACACACACACACGTGACGTATCCTTGAATGGTACGACGGTACGACCCTTCGAGCACGACGGGTACGATCCCTTGAAGCACGACACGTACGACCCTTGAAGCACGACACGTACGATCCCTTGAAGCACGACACGTACGACCCTTGAAGCACGACACGTACGACCCTTGAAGCACGACACGTACGATCCCTTGAAGCACGACACGTACGATCCCTTGAAGCACGACTGGTACGACCCTTAGGTATCAAGGCTTTATATTAACCCCTCCCCCTCCCTCCCCCCCTTCCCCCTCCCTCCCCCCCTTCCCCCTCCCCCTTCCCCCCTTCCCCTTGTCAACGAAAAGGTGTCGCTCGTTTGTGACCGGTCAGTCGTTCATCTCCCCTCCCCCCCTCACCTCCTCCTCCCCCTCCCTCCCTCCTCCACACAGATTGGAAATAGATTTCTCCACATGGGCTGAAATGCACGTTGAGCACCGGCTCATCCATTGTGGAACGAGAAGGTGGATCATAACTTGTTGTGGCGACGACCCCCCCCCCCTCCCTCACCCGCGGAATAACAGAGACTGTAATTATATACTACAATTAGGGTGGGAGGGAGGGAAGGGGAGGGAGGAGGTGTGTGTGTGTGTGTGTGTGTATTTCGGGCCAAAGTTGTTTTCCCCCCCCGTAATTACCGAGAGAGAGAGAGAGAGAGAGAGAGAGAGAGAGAGAGAGAGAGAGAGAGAGAGAGAGAGAGAGATTGATTGATTAATCTGATTTGGGAGGGGTTGGGGGGGTTTGGGGGGTGAGGTTTGGGTGGCACGACGCGTAGGTGGTGGCGGCGTAGGCGTAGTAGTACGCCCGACTCAGTAGACGCAGTTTACGCTGCCGCAGCAGCAATTTACGCTGGCGTTACGCGGTAGTGATGGTGTGTGTGTGTGTGTGTGTGTGTGTGTGTGTTATGGACGCGATGCCGTCCGGGCTGGCCAGAGCGACTCAAGTCTGGGTGATGGGAACTCGCCGGGTTGAGCTAGTCCCATCACCCAGTCCCCGGGTGATGGGAAGACCAGTAGTATAAGTAGTAGTAGAGGTAGTAGTAGTAGTATAAGTAGTAGTAGTAATGGTAGTAGTAGTAGTATAAGTAGTAGTAGTAATGGTAGTAGTAGTAGTGGTAGTAGAAGTAGTAATAGTAGTAGTAATAACAGTAGTAGTAGTAGTAGTAGAAGTAGTAATAGTAGTAACAGAAGTAGTAATGGTAGTAGTAGTAGTAGTAGTAGTAGTAGTAATGGTAGTAACAGAAGTAGTAATAGTAGTAGTAGAGGTAGGAGTAGTTGTAGTAGTAGTATTAGTGGTAGTAGTAGAAATTTTGAGATGATTGTTCATACTACTACTACTACTACTACTACTACTACTACTACTTGTAATAACAGTAAAAGTAGTAATAGTGTTAGTGGTAATTATTGTGTAATAATAATGAAATTATTACTATTATTTTCATTAGGTATCAGCATCCACAAACCTTCCCTTATGTACAATTTGATCTCATCTTCCCTTGCCTGTGTGTTCTCAGCGGCCTCCTAATTGTCTTGTCTCTATCCCCGTTGCCCCAGGGGCTGTCTGTGTCAGTTTCCCCCCCCCCCCCCCCCCCCCTCTCTCTCTCTCTCTCTCTCTCTCTCTCTCTCTCTCTCTCTCTCTCTCTCTCTCTCTCTCTCTCACTCGGATCTCACGCCAGCGCTCACATGTGGGTTAGGATGGATATATATATATATATATTTTTCTTTTCTTGTGTGTGTGTGTGTGTGTGTGTGTGTGTGTGTGTGTGTGTGTGTGTCACAATGTATTTCCCCACCGTGTGAGCCACTCCACCACCATCATCTCCAGTTTTGTAAGTGTTATATTCAGTTCATGTCTCGCTTCGCTGTCCAGAGTATATATATATATATATATATATATATATATATATATATATATATATATATATATATATATATCCCTGGGGAAAGGAGGGAAAGAATACTTCCCACGTATTCCCTGCGTGTCGTAGAAGGCGACTAAAAGGGGGAGGGAGCTGCGGGCTGGAAATCCTCCCCCCCCCCCCGTTTTTTTTTTTTTATTTTTCCAAAAGAATGAACAACAGAGAAGGGGGCCAAGTGAGGATATTCCCTCTAAGGCTCAGTCCTCTGTTCTTAACGCTACCTCGCTAACGTGGGAAATGGCGAATAGTATGAATATGTAGAGAGAGAGAGAGAGAGAGAGAGAGAGAGAGAGAGAGAGAGAGAGAGAGAGAACCAGTCATGACCCCCCTCCCCCATCCCATTTTGTATCCATCATCAGTATTACAGAAGCTGTATTTCAAACATGGAGTGTCTTAGAAAACGTTTTGTCACACACATACAACTCAACTTGGTCATGAACGAGTGTTTTCCTTTCTAAATAGGCTGTGGCAACTCCAGTTTGCTGTTGCATTTTCCTTTTTATTTCCTGACGTGTTTTTTTTTGATATATGATGTCTCTTACCCTCTGGCAGTGGTGTCAATTGTTGTTATCTTTCATTTTTTGATTTTGAAATGGTTTGTCGCAAACGCGATTGTCTGTGAGATGGTTTGGTGTAACTAAGTGATTCGTTCTTGCTAGTTCGCCCGGTTTATATGTGTGCCGGTCTGTTTGCCTTCCCTCCGGACCTGTAACTTGTTTGCTTTGTTTAGATGTAATGTTGTCCTGTGATACAAGGGAATACAGAGACCCACAGAGCACTGGGTCCTTTGAAGTTTATTTGTGATGTTAAACACGGCACGAAACGTGTTAGTAAGAGGGGAGGAAATAGATGACTGAAGAAAGACTGTCTGTAAAACTTGATATGCAAATGAGGAAGGGGGGAAATGGTTTAAATCCCTTCTTACGCTTCCATCTGATAGTTCGGTCGTAGGTATATATATATATATATATATATATATATATATATATATATATATATATATATATATATATATACTTGGTGTTCTTCAGTGGGATATAATTTGAGTGGATCTTCGTTGTAACTCCAGTATCGTGAGACTTGAACAGACGTCCAATCTTGGAGAACACTGGCCCAAGGCATCATCATCATCATCATCATGATCACGAAATAGCGTCATGACAGACACAAGGGGTGATAGTGCATGACGAACACGACCGAGGGATTGTGACCCCGTCCTTCAGCGAGAATATGGCAGGCTGGATTCTGCGAACCATTGAAAAAAAAAAAAAGAAGAGACAAGTATTTCTTGCTTCTTGGCTGGCTTGTTGGGGGGGTCAAGAGTCTTTGTTGACCTCGCAACTTGCGCCGTGACACGCTCTCTCTCTCTCTCTCTCTCTCTCTCTCTCTCTCTCTCTCTCTCTCTCTCTCTCTCTCTCTCTCGTTCGTCTGGCGTTGTCTCGCCCTATGACTGGGATGGGGGTGTTGTGGGGTAGGGAGGAGGGGAGAGGAGAGGGAGTGAGTGAGTGTGTCACATTGTTGGTTCCAAAGAGGAACTTGCGCTCATTATGTACAGCTATGTTGATACAGAGTGTTGGGACATTTGTGAGGTCTCTGTGCCTCGTTGTCATGTTAGACTCTTTTTCTTTTTATATTTCCCCCCTTCCATTGTGCTTTGTGAAGATGGCGTGTGTGTGTGTGTGTGTGTGTGTGTTGAAGGGGTCTCGTGTAAGGCGAGGGTGGACGCGTCCCCACCACTGTACAACGCGGAAATACATCAAGTGATGAAGTTTTTTTTATAAGGGTGTTTATGTATATAGGAAGAGACGATGGTTCGGAAAGGTAGGTACTATATATATATATATATATATATATATATATATATATATATATATATATATATATATGATAGTTGTTATAGAGAGAGAGATGTTTTACACTCGCGTTGCCCCTTCTCTTAACTTATGTATATATGTACCATGTCTTTACTCTATTATGTGTACACACACACACACACACACACACACACACACACACACACACACACACCAGACACCAACAATAATATGCTTCCAGATAACTCTCCTCCCTCCCCCCCCCACCACAGACATCACAATACCATATACATTACCCCTGTACACTCACTCACCATCACAACACCATATACATTACCCCTGTACACTCGCTCACCATCACAATACCATATACATTACCCCTGTACACTCACTCACCATCACAACACCATATACATTACCCCTGTACACTCGCTCACCATCACAATACCATATACATTACCCCTGTACACCCGCTCACCATCACAATACCATATACATTACCCCTGTACACTTGCTCACCATCACAATACCATATACATTACCCCTGTACACCCGCTCACCATCACAATACCATATACATTACCCCTGTACACTCGCTCACCATCACAATACCATATACATTACCCCTGTACACCCGCTCACCATCACAATACCATATACATTACCCCTGTACACTCGCTCACCATCACAACACCATATACATTACCCCTGTACACTCGCTCACCATCACAATACCATATACATTACCCCTGTACACTCGCTCACCATCACAATACCATATACATTACCCCTGTACACTCGCTCACCATCACAACACCATATACATTACCCCTGTACACTCGCTCACCATCACAATACCATATACATTACCCCTGTACACTCGCTCACCATCACAATACCATATACATTACCCCTGTACACTCGCTCACCATCACAATACCATATACATTACCCCTGTACACCCGCTCACCATCACAATACCATATACATTACCCCTGTACACTCGCTTACTGTTTTCCATTTTAAACTGTTCCTTCGCCAGTCCCCAACACCCTTTTGACTCTCCCTTAACGACCCTGTTAGGTATTGAAAGAGAACACTGGTGAAGGGTGAGGTTGGTGGCACTCCCTGGCGAACCTGCCAGCCAGCGCATCTCCCGGCCAGCGCACCTCCCGGCCAGCGCATCTCCCTCCCGGCCAGCGCACCTCCCGGCCAGCGAACACGATCTGGCCGTAAATTGTGGACAAGACGCGGTGTTTGGCATCGGCCGGAGTGTCCCGTTTCGCCAGCGACTATTCTCGCTACTTGTCCGAGGGTACATTTGGAAAGGACCACGTCGCCCAGGGGAGGGAGTCTCTCTCTCTCTCTCTCTCTCTCTCTCTCTCTCTCTCTCTCTCTCTCTCTCTCTCTCTCTCTCTCTCGAGAAAGGACAGGCTAAGAGAGACGAAAAATGGATTCGTTTTCTCATTTCTTTATGATTGCTCTGTGTGTATGTGTGTGTGTCTGTGTGTGGATTGCCACTCGCTGGTCATACGGACGTGTGACCTCTTGAGGTGTAGCCACTGTGGCTTTCCCCCGGGGGATGTGTGTGGCCAGTATGGCCCATGGGTATCAGAAGTTATCTTTGGTTCATGCTGGTCGCGATCACCCTTGGCTGGCTAGTGTCGCAGGCCATCTGTGGCCAACTCAGGGCCCTAGGTCAGCTGTTCAGTCGGCCACAGGTCACAGGTCACCTGACCCAGGTCACAGGTCAGATGTTTAACTAGCCCAAACCACAGTTCAGTATTATTCCTCGACTCCTGTGTGATGATCTAATTGGCTACCGTCTACTTAAAGTCGATAGACATGTGTTCTCATTTCCTTCATCTCCATTTTTGCTTGGCCCATATATCCCCCCCCCCCTATGTGTGGGGGGCCATGGCCAGGTAATTGGGGGGGGGGGTTGTGTTGTGAGGGCGACGGGGGCCCGCTGGTTATGTTGTAAACTCGTGGGGTTATTCAAGCGATGGTTGTGGTCGCCCCACAAGACACGGGGGTTATGATATCGTGGGCAGAGGTTGTAGGGCCTCTCTGGTCTAGCTGGGGTGGGTTGTGTGGGGTGGTGTGGGTGGGTGGTGGATGATCACAAGGGGTGTGTTGTGGGACAGGGACAAGTGTTGTGTTGGTGCATGAGTGTTGGGGAAGAGACGTTCCAGTGTTGGTGGCGCCTCCTCCACCACCACCACCACCACTGCCTCCTCCTCCTACACGGCCAGCCCCATCCCTCATGGTGAGGTGAGTCGTGGTAATGAGGCATTTAATGAGCCTCATTACCGCTGTCATTACGTGGTGCTTGGGGTTATGGTACGCGCCACTCACACGTCATGCCCGTAATTACTGCAAGTTAACCCCCACGTCAAGTCTCTTGACGTGGGAGGAGCCAGGCCTGAAGGGTAGCTGCCAATGCCTTGACATAGGGACAGCCAGGGTTGCAGGGTGGGTGGTGGCAGTCTCTTGACGTGGGGGGGACAGCCAGGGTTGCAGGGAGGGTGATGGCAGTCTCTTGACGTGGGGGGGGGGACAGGATTGCAGGGAGGGTGATGGCAGTCTCTTGACGTGGGGGGGACAGCCAGGATTGCAGGGAGGGTGGTGGTAGTCTCTTGACGTGGGGGACAGCCAGGGTTGCAGGGAGGGCGGTGGTAGTCTCTTGACGTGGGCATGACCAGAGCTGAAGGTGGGGGAGGAGATGGGGCGCCTTGCAACATCCACGTCCTCCCAGCACCAGTCTCCCACGTTGCCTCGTCTGCTCTGACACCATTGTCATGATGGTGCCTCTGGGGGCGGGGCGGGGCTGGGGCCGGGGCAGGGCGGGGCGGGGCCGGGCCGGGGCAGGGCGGGGCGGGGCCGGGTTGGGGGGGATGGGACGAAGAGCAGAAGAAGCCATGGGAGGGGAAGTTTGATTTGGAGCCTCTCTGGGGAAGGTAAGTTTCTCTGGGGGATGT
>NC_092233.1:60066859-60079359 GCF_036320965.1 Panulirus ornatus
ATATGTTTCTCCGACTTCGGTAACTTCTTTTTTTCCAGAAGTCTCTGTCGGTTTCCAGAAGTCTCTGTCGGTTTCCAGAGGTCTCTGTCGGTTTCCAGAAGTCTCTGTCGGTTTCCAGAAGTCTCTGTCGGTTTCCAGAAGTCTCTGTCGGTTTCCAGAAGTCTCTGTATGTTTCCAGAATTCTTGATATCTTTTCCCCCAACGAGTTTTCCCCGACTTCCCCGAGTTGTTCCAGACTTCCTTTAGTTTTGCCAGACTTCCCCCCCCCCCCTTTAGTTGCACAGAATCCCTCTCCTATTTTCCAGACTTTCCTGAGTTATCCAGACTTTCGTTTAGTTTTCCAGACTTCTCTCGTCTTTCCAGACTTCCCCTGTAGCTTTCCCGACTCTTCTGAGGTTTATGGTCTTCGGGCTAACGCGATCGTATCGTGATGGTCTGTTAAGGGTCTGTTTATTTGTTGACGGCCACGCCCTTGTACTTATAAAAGGCGTTGGGGGTACCTCTCTCTCTCTCTCTCTCTCTCTCTCTCTCTCTCTCTCTCTCTCTCTCTCTCTCTCTCTCTCTGCGAGTTCCTGCCCTCCATAAGTAGTGTTAGTTGACCGAGGCGTTCAGTCGACGCCTTTTGAGACGCATTCTCCCTGCAGGGGAAGCCCCCCCCCCCCCTTTTTTTGTAAGCTCAAGGTCTTCCTATATATATATATATATATATATATATATATATATATATATATATATATATATATATATATATATATATTATAGATCATAGAAAACCTTTGTCCTTCGCCTTGGCGGGTCCTGGAATGAAGACAAGGACGCGTAACTTGAGGTTGATGAGGTTAGGACCGTGGTGGAGGTGCGGTGAAGTGTGAGGTTATACCTCGCGGGGGAGGAAGGAGGGTTCCTGTTGTGGCCTGCCACAGGGGGTTTCAGAGGGTAACCTCAACCTCACCTCAGGACCTGGGGTTTTGTGGTCCAGGTTGAGGTTGCTCTGTGGGTTAAATGGGGTTCTGCCCCCACTTGGATACAGAGGACGACCTCAAATCCTTGGGGTTCTGCCTCCGCTTGGATACAGAGGACAACCTCATATCCCATGCAGTAGTGCCTGGGGTTGTGTGGTCAAGAGAGAGGTTGCTCTGTGGGGTTCTGATCTGCTATTACAACCTCCACAAAGTGCCTGGAGGTGTGTGGTCAAGAGGGAGGTTGCTCTCTGGGGTTGTGATCTGCTGCTACAACCTCCACACGTGCACTGTGCCTGGGGTTGTGATCAGCCACAACCCCAACAAGATGGTAGGGAAACACTTTTATTGAATATAGTTTTTCACATGAGGTTCTTTACTGCTCAGAACGAGACGGGATATTTAGACAGGGTGATTGTACGTGCCCGTCCACATGTGATGACAGTAGTAGACGGAGGGTTTAGGGGTTTGGAAGAGACGCGGAGTGGTGTTCCGTCTCACCAGAGCTGTTTTAAAAACGGAGAATAGACGGGTACGTATCGGGTCCCCAGAGTGTCGTAAGACGGAGAATAGACGGGTACGTATCGGGTCCCCAGAGTGTCGTAAGACGGAGAATAGACGGGTACGTATCGGGTCCCCAGAGTGTCGTAAGACGGAGAATAGACGGGTACGTATCGGGTCCCCAGAGTGTCGTAAGACGGAGAATAGACGGGTCCGTATCGGGTCCTTAGAATGTTGCAATACAGAGACCCGACTGGACGTATCGGGTCCTTAGAGTGTCGTAAGACGGAGACCCCGCGGGACCGTATCGGGTCCCCAGACTGTCTTAAATCGGAGAATAGACGGCACGTATCGGGTCCCTCTGGGGCGCCCTATGCTGCACTTGACGGGCATCTACAGTGTATGTAGGGGGAGGGAAGGGGGGGGGGGCAGTCCAAATCCCCCACCCCTACCCCCCCTCCTCCGTCACCTGAGACGGGGAGATCAGTGGACAGTGGCGTCACCCGTCGTCACAGGATGGGAGGAGAGGAGACAGAACTGTGATTGGACAGAAGGTGTGGTGTGGGGGTGTGGGGTGTGGGGAGAGGACGAGCGATTGTGTATTGTGTGGCGATTCATGTTATTGAAGTAGGATGTGGGTGTGGGTGTGGGTGTGTGGGTGTGGGTGGTGTATGTCGGGGGGAGGAGGGTGGAACACAGACCTTTAGAAGCCCGAAAGATATAGGAACAGATTTTAGGACCCCTATAGATATAGGAATATTTAAGAACCCCTAAAAGATATAGGGAAAAGAGATTTTTAGGACCCCTTAAAGATACAAGAACAGACCTTACAACCCTAAAGACCAAGGGACATGGATTTTTGGGGCTCTTAAAACGTACAGGGAGACGTATTTGAGGATCCCCTCCTCCCCTTTAAGGGTATAGGAGGAGAGGAGGGACTTTAAGGATGGTATAGCATCGCCCTGGCCCCGGGAGGCAGCTTGGATCCCCTTATAAAGCAGTGGCAGTCCCACAATGGGAAAAGATTTCGAGATCATTGACCCTTCGACCTCCCTGACCAGAGGTGTTAGGATCCGCAGTGGATGGTTCGTCCCGGACCCAACTAGGGAGGGAGGGGTGGTAGAAGACCTCCCAAACCATCGTAAGGTAAGGTAAGGTGCCAGACCCCAGCTGTGTGGGGGTAGACCTCCCAAACCATCGTAAGGTATACGTAAGGTAAGGTAAGGTGCCAGACCCCAGCTGTGTGGGGGTAGAAGACCTCCCAAACCATCGTAAGGTATACGTAAGGTAAGGTAAGGTGCCAGACCCCAGCTGTGGGGTGGGTAGAAGACCTCCCAAACCATCGTAAGGTATACGTAAGGTAAGGTAAGGTGCCAGACCCCAGCTGTGTGGGGGTAGAAGACCTCCCAAACCATCGTAAGGTATACGTAAGGTGCCAGACCCCCAGCTCTGGGGGGTAGGAAGACCTCCCCAAGTGAACGTAAGGTGTCGGGGGGGGGCGGGAGTGTGGGTCAATCTTTGACTTGGTTATAGGAATCGTCATGGATGCAGAATATCGACAACTACTTCGGGCGTTGGGTAAAGTTTTTAATCATTTTTGAACTTGGAACAAGTTTAGAGCTTTGACGGGTCCCCTGGCGGCCGTCGTCGCCCCCCCCCCCCCCCCCCCGCCCCCGAGTTAGAAACGTTCTTGTTAATGAAAAACGTCTAACTTCTCCGCTTGTTGGGAGGGGCGGAGGTGAGGGAATGGGAATTCCATTTCGCGTAGCGGGAGGTTTCTTAAACCAGCTCGACGAAAATGAATGTTTTCAGGGGGTGGAGGGGGGGGGGGCGATGCACCACCCCACCACCCCCCCTCCCTCTGAGAAAGTTCCGTTAAAGTGTGTTTGATTAAAGAATATTGATTTTACATTTACTGGGCAGAGAGAGAGAGAGAGAGAGAGAGAGAGAGAGAGAGAGGGGGGAAGCGTGGGGGGGTCAAGTTCGGGGAGAAATTGGTGTGGCAAAGGTTGAGGGGTGAATTACGTATGGGCTAGGTCACATCTTGGTGAGTAAGATGAAGAAGAGCAGGAGGCGGAGGAGGAGGAGGAGGAAGTGAAGAAGAAGAAGAAGAAGAGGAGGAGGAGGAGCAGGACGTCAGTTAAGAAAAAAAGGAGGAGGAAGAAGAAGAAGAAGAAGAAGAAGAAGAAGAAGAAGGAGGAGGAGGAGAGTATGAGATGTGATAATTAGGCCAATAGAACCAAGCAGGGACATACAGAAAGGGGAAGATCATACCCCGAGGCGTTAGTATAGTGTCCACACAGTTGGCTGGGGCGGGGCGAACCCCGGCCAGAAGAAACCCCGTGGGGCTGGGGCTAACCCCCACCCCCCCGCCCCTAAACCCCCAAACTTCTTCTAGAGGAATCCACCTCTGAGGAACCCAACTTTCATCACTCCACATGGACGACAAGGAGTATACGCCACGGGGGGAATCCAAAGGCGTCGCGAGATACGAGGGAAGACGTGCGTATATCCAGTGGGGGCGGCCCCGGCGGCGTTCTGTAGCGTACCGTTCGTACGCCCAGGTGAGAGGTGCGTAGCCTTGCGATCAGCGGCCTCAAACAACCTAGCTGATCAGAGGAGATACATCAGGCGCGGGGGAGGAGGGCGCGCGGTAGGGCGCGGGGCGCGGCTCCTCCTCCGCTGCGCGATCCTCCGCCACGACGAACGTAAATGAGAGGTAATACGTCACAGTTTGTCCCGTAATGGGTTACGACTGCGACGGTCGCTGTGGGGGGGGTCGCGGGTGGGGGGGGAGGGGGTGGGGTGTGAACGACGACGAGTTGGCGTCGTGGACCGGGGGGAGGGGGAGGGGGGTCGTCGTGCCCCCCCCCCCATCTGGGCCCCGAAAGAGGTAATTACTAATGTAATCAGATTTATCGCGCACAAGGAAAGCGGCTATTACGTTGATTGAATCCTGGACGTATGTGGACTGATGTGATTGAGGTGGGGGGGGGGGGGGGGGGGGGAGGAGGAGCGCCGGGGGGGGCGGGCGTGCTGGGGAAAGAGACGGGCTAATGGTGAGGCAACAGACGAGGTCGTGGAGGAGGGCAACAGAGACGGGCTAGAGATGGGGCAGTGGGTGGGGGGGGGGGGTAACAGACGAGGTGGTTGTGGTGGTGGGGCAACAGTAGAGCTGTTGGTGGGGCAACAGAGGAGCCAGTGGTGGTGCAGCAGACGAGAGCTATTGGCGGGGCAACAGACAAGTCTGCTCTGCTCCCCCCCAGGCCGGTTGTAGCAACAGAAAGCGGGGGGCGGGCGGGAAGGGGTGGAGTGGAGGTGAGGTTGGGGGTTAGTGTTACGTGCGTGCGTGCGTGTGGAGGGGTAATGAAACGGTCGGAACAATACCCCCCCAAACAAACTCTCCCCCTGTCAACCCCCCCCCCCCCTGCCAGTCTGGTTGGTTTTTTATCGGCTGGCTTGGCCCGGGGAGTGGGTGGCGTTGCTGGGGTGGGTGATCGGTTGCGTTGTCAGGGGAGTCGGGCTGGCGTTGCTCAGGGGGAGTCGGGTTGGCGTTGGTCAGGGGGAGTCGGGTTGGCGTTGGTCAGGGGGAGTCGGGCTGGCGTTGCTCAGGGGGAGGCGGGTTGCCGTTGGTCAGGGGGAGTCGGGTTGGCGTTGGTCAGGGGGGGTCTGGCCTTGGTCGGGAGGTCTGGGGGTGGAAGGGCCTTGGGGGACCCCGGGGGCGTTGGTCATGCGAGGGGTCGGGGACTGGAGGGGAGGGTTTTGGTCGGGAAACCTCTGGTCAAGGGGGTCTTGGGGCGGGTTTGGCGGGGGGAGAGGGGGTTGGGTTCAGGACCCTTTCTGCCATTCGGGGCGGTGGTCGGGGGGTGGGTTTCGGGGTCTGGGCACGGAACGTCCTGGGTTGAGAGCAAAGGTTGAGGTGGTCTGGGGTCGATGGCGAACGGGGGATATTTTGGGGAAGGGGGTTGGGTTTCTCAGGATTCATGGTTTCGGGGACGGGTCACACGGGGAGGGAAGAACCAGGGGTGATAACAGATGGTTCCCTTCGTCAGATGGTTCAGCAGTATGTCTAGGACGATGCTGGAGGGTGGTGGTGGTCCCTCTCTCTCTCTCTCTCTCTCCTTCGTCTGTGAGTTCCATCCACCTCCTCCTCCTTCGTCTGTGAGTTCCACCCACCTCCTCCTCCTTCGTCTGTGAGTTCCATCCACCTCCTCCTCCTTCGTCTGTGAGTTCCATCCACCTCCTCCTCCTTCGTCTGTGAGTTCCATCCACCTCCTCCTCCTTCGTCTGTGAGTTCCATCCACCTCCTCCTCCTTCGTCTGTGAGTTCCATCCACCTCCTCCTCCTTCGTCTGTGAGTTCCATCCACCTCCTCCTCCTTCGTCTGTGAGTTCCATCCACCTCCTCCTCCTTCGTCTGTGAGTTCCATCCACCTCCTCCTCCTTCGTCTGTGAGTTCCATCCACCTCCTCCTCCTTCGTCTGTGAGTTCCATCCACCTCCTCCTCCTTCGTCTGTGAGTTCCATCCACCTCCTCCTCCTTCGTCTGTGAGTTCCATCCACCTCCTCCTCCTTCGTCTGTGAGTTCCATCCACCTCCTCCTCCTTCGTCTGTGAGTTCCATCCACCTCCTCCTCCTTCGTCTGTGAGTTCCATCCACCTCCTCCTCCTTCGTCTGTGAGTTCCATCCACCTCCTCCTCCTTCGTCTGTGAGTTCCATCCACCTCCTCCTCCTTCGTCTGTGAGTTCCATCCACCTCCTCCTCCTTCGTCTGTGAGTTCCATCCACCTCCTCCTCCTTCGTCTGTGAGTTCCATCCACCTCCTCCTCCTTCGTCTGTGAGTTCCATCCACCTCCTCCTCCTTCGTCTGTGAGTTCCATCCACCTCCTCCTCCTTCGTCTGTGAGTTCCATCCACCTCCTCCTCCTTCGTCTGTGAGTTCCATCCACCTCCTCCTCCTTCGTCTGTGAGTTCCATCCACCTCCTCCTCCTTCGTCTGTGAGTTCCATCCACCTCCTCCTCCTTCGTCTGTGAGTTCCATCCACCTCCTCCTCCTTCGTCTGTGAGTTCCATCCACCTCCTCCTCCTTCGTCTGTGAGTTCCATCCACCTCCTCCTCCTTCGTCTGTGAGTTCCATCCACCTCCTCCTCCTTCGTCTGTGAGTTCCATCCACCTCCTCCTCCTTCGTCTGTGAGTTCCATCCACCTCCTCCTCCTTCGTCTGTGAGTTCCATCCACCTCCTCCTCCTTCGTCTGTGAGTTCCATCCACCTCCTCCTCCTTCGTCTGTGAGTTCCATCCACCTCCTCCTCCTTCGTCTGTGAGTTCCATCCACCTCCTCCTCCTTCGTCTGTGAGTTCCATCCACCTCCTCCTCCTTCGTCTGTGAGTTCCATCCACCTCCTCCTCCTTCGTCTGTGAGTTCCATCCACCTCCTCCT
Organism: Panulirus ornatus; assembly: GCF_036320965.1. Taxonomy (NCBI): domain Eukaryota; kingdom Metazoa; phylum Arthropoda; class Malacostraca; order Decapoda; family Palinuridae; genus Panulirus; species Panulirus ornatus. The sequence goes on from NC_092233.1 coordinate 60,073,752, forward strand.
CCTTCGTCTGTGAGTTCCATCCACCTCCTCCTCCTTCGTCTGTGAGTTCCATCCACCTCCTCCTCCTTCGTCTGTGAGTTCCATCCACCTCCTCCTCCTTCGTCTGTGAGTTCCATCCACCTCCTCCTCCTTCGTCTGTGAGTTCCATCCACCTCCTCCTCCTTCGTCTGTGAGTTCCATCCACCTCCTCCTCCTTCGTCTGTGAGTTCCATCCACCTCCTCCTCCTTCGTCTGTGAGTTCCATCCACCTCCTCCTCCTTCGTCTGTGAGTTCCATCCACCTCCTCCTCCTTCGTCTGTGAGTTCCATCCACCTCCTCCTCCTTCGTCTGTGAGTTCCATCCACCTCCTCCTCCTTCGTCTGTGAGTTCCATCCACCTCCTCCTCCTTCGTCTGTGAGTTCCATCCACCTCCTCCTCCTTCGTCTGTGAGTTCCATCCACCTCCTCCTCCTTCGTCTGTGAGTTCCATCCACCTCCTCCTCCTTCGTCTGTGAGTTCCATCCACCTCCTCCTCCTTCGTCTGTGAGTTCCATCCACCTCCTCCTCCTTCGTCTGTGAGTTCCATCCACCTCCTCCTCCTTCGTCTGTGAGTTCCATCCACCTCCTCCTCCTTCGTCTGTGAGTTCCATCCACCTCCTCCTCCTTCGTCTGTGAGTTCCATCCACCTCCTCCTCCTTCGTCTGTGAGTTCCATCCACCTCCTCCTCCTTCGTCTGTGAGTTCCATCCACCTCCTCCTCCTTCGTCTGTGAGTTCCATCCACCTCCTCCTCCTTCGTCTGTGAGTTCCATCCACCTCCTCCTCCTTCGTCTGTGAGTTCCATCCACCTCCTCCTCCTTCGTCTGTGAGTTCCATCCACCTCCTCCTCCTTCGTCTGTGAGTTCCATCCACCTCCTCCTCCTTCGTCTGTGAGTTCCATCCACCTCCTCCTCCTTCGTCTGTGAGTTCCATCCACCTCCTCCTCCTTCGTCTGTGAGTTCCATCCACCTCCTCCTCCTTCGTCTGTGAGTTCCATCCACCTCCTCCTCCTTCGTCTGTGAGTTCCATCCACCTCCTCCTCCTTCGTCTGTGAGTTCCATCCACCTCCTCCTCCTTCGTCTGTGAGTTCCATCCACCTCCTCCTCCTTCGTCTGTGAGTTCCATCCACCTCCTCCTCCTTCGTCTGTGAGTTCCATCCACCTCCTCCTCCTTCGTCTGTGAGTTCCATCCACCTCCTCCTCCTTCGTCTGTGAGTTCCATCCACCTCCTCCTCCTTCGTCTGTGAGTTCCATCCACCTCCTCCTCCTTCGTCTGTGAGTTCCATCCACCTCCTCCTCCTTCGTCTGTGAGTTCCATCCACCTCCTCCTCCTTCGTCTGTGAGTTCCATCCACCTCCTCCTCCTTCGTCTGTGAGTTCCATCCACCTCCTCCTCCTTCGTCTGTGAGTTCCATCCACCTCCTCCTCCTTCGTCTGTGAGTTCCATCCACCTCCTCCTCCTTCGTCTGTGAGTTCCATCCACCTCCTCCTCCTTCGTCTGTGAGTTCCATCCACCTCCTCCTCCTTCGTCTGTGAGTTCCATCCACCTCCTCCTCCTTCGTCTGTGAGTTCCATCCACCTCCTCCTCCTTCGTCTGTGAGTTCCATCCACCTCCTCCTCCTTCGTCTGTGAGTTCCATCCACCTCCTCCTCCTTCGTCTGTGAGTTCCATCCACCTCCTCCTCCTTCGTCTGTGAGTTCCATCCACCTCCTCCTCCTTCGTCTGTGAGTTCCATCCACCTCCTCCTCCTTCGTCTGTGAGTTCCATCCACCTCCTCCTCCTTCGTCTGTGAGTTCCATCCACCTCCTCCTCCTTCGTCTGTGAGTTCCATCCACCTCCTCCTCCTTCGTCTGTGAGTTCCATCCACCTCCTCCTCCTTCGTCTGTGAGTTCCATCCACCTCCTCCTCCTTCGTCTGTGAGTTCCATCCACCTCCTCCTCCTTCGTCTGTGAGTTCCATCCACCTCCTCCTCCTTCGTCTGTGAGTTCCATCCACCTCCTCCTCCTTCGTCTGTGAGTTCCATCCACCTCCTCCTCCTTCGTCTGTGAGTTCCATCCACCTCCTCCTCCTTCGTCTGTGAGTTCCATCCACCTCCTCCTCCTTCGTCTGTGAGTTCCATCCACCTCCTCCTCCTTCGTCTGTGAGTTCCATCCACCTCCTCCTCCTTCGTCTGTGAGTTCCATCCACCTCCTCCTCCTTCGTCTGTGAGTTCCATCCACCTCCTCCTCCTTCGTCTGTGAGTTCCATCCACCTCCTCCTCCTTCGTCTGTGAGTTCCATCCACCTCCTCCTCCTTCGTCTGTGAGTTCCATCCACCTCCTCCTCCTTCGTCTGTGAGTTCCATCCACCTCCTCCTCCTTCGTCTGTGAGTTCCATCCACCTCCTCCTCCTTCGTCTGTGAGTTCCATCCACCTCCTCCTCCTTCGTCTGTGAGTTCCATCCACCTCCTCCTCCTTCGTCTGTGAGTTCCATCCACCTCCTCCTCCTTCGTCTGTGAGTTCCATCCACCTCCTCCTCCTTCGTCTGTGAGTTCCATCCACCTCCTCCTCCTTCGTCTGTGAGTTCCATCCACCTCCTCCTCCTTCGTCTGTGAGTTCCATCCACCTCCTCCTCCTTCGTCTGTGAGTTCCATCCACCTCCTCCTCCTTCGTCTGTGAGTTCCATCCACCTCCTCCTCCTTCGTCTGTGAGTTCCATCCACCTCCTCCTCCTTCGTCTGTGAGTTCCATCCACCTCCTCCTCCTTCGTCTGTGAGTTCCATCCACCTCCTCCTCCTTCGTCTGTGAGTTCCATCCACCTCCTCCTCCTTCGTCTGTGAGTTCCATCCACCTCCTCCTCCTTCGTCTGTGAGTTCCATCCACCTCCTCCTCCTTCGTCTGTGAGTTCCATCCACCTCCTCCTCCTTCGTCTGTGAGTTCCATCCACCTCCTCCTCCTTCGTCTGTGAGTTCCATCCACCTCCTCCTCCTTCGTCTGTGAGTTCCATCCACCTCCTCCTCCTTCGTCTGTGAGTTCCATCCACCTCCTCCTCCTTCGTCTGTGAGTTCCATCCACCTCCTCCTCCTTCGTCTGTGAGTTCCATCCACCTCCTCCTCCTTCGTCTGTGAGTTCCATCCACCTCCTCCTCCTTCGTCTGTGAGTTCCATCCACCTCCTCCTCCTTCGTCTGTGAGTTCCATCCACCTCCTCCTCCTTCGTCTGTGAAAGAGAGAGAGAGAGAGGGAGGAAGTTGAACAAGCGTCGGAAATCTTGCCAGAGCAGTTGTAAATGAGGAATTTCAATGTAGTAAACATTTTGGAAGGCTATTACCATCGAGGGTGCAAATAATGGATGGTATGATCATGAGAACACGTCGTACCCAACGAGAGAGAGAGAGAGAGGAAGATAGGGATTTGTAGATATGATATTATACATATACTATACAAGCTCTTCTTTATCTTCTTATCTCCTTCATTATCTCCTTATCTCCTTATCTGAAGATGTGGATTCTCACGAAAGCGCTCGGATCTTAACGTGTTTCATTCATGTTCCCTGTATTGGCCACCATGTTGCAAGGTTGATTCACACCTTGCGTTTTCCGGTCAGCTGCCAAGCGATAAAGGGTTAGGGTGGGGGTGGGGGATTGACCTAAGTTGAGAGAGAGAGAGAGAGAGAGAGAGAGAGAGAGAGAGAGAGAGAGAGAGAGAGAGAGAGCTGAGTGCTGCAGGCAAGACCTGAAGGGTTTTGTGGTCCATTGACCAGAGGTGTTGGCTTGCACTACCCTCGCCTCCCCCAGGGTCCTGGGGACCAGTTCTGTGATGGAAGCTCGGGGGCTGAGAGAGAGAGAGAGAGAGAGAGAGAGAGAGAGGAGGGTAGGTACTGTGTTGGTCGCTGGGAGGCGCTGATCGGGCGCTGAGAGATAAAAACAAGTGTGGGATGCTGGGTGAGGTATTGCCATGTGCTGGGAGGGAGTTACTGTCGGGCGCTGGGAGGTCATTGTACGGTGCTGGGAGGCACTGTCCTTCTCTGGGAGTTAGTGTATGGGGTTACCGTGAGAGAGAGAGAGAGAGAGAGAGAGAGAGAGAGAGAGAGAGAGAGAGAGAGAGAGAGAGAGAGAGAGAGAGGTGTAGTGTGGGGAGATGAGAGGTAGGAGGTGGCATTGATATGGGTAGTTTAAGTAATGGAGGGAGACACTAGCTAGGGTGAGGGTGAGGGGGAAAAGGGCTGTCGGGGTGTCGAACCCTGGGGTCGGTGGATGGTGTTTGATGGCGTTCCTAAAAGAGAAAAGCGTATTACCACTACACCATTACGGATATCTGAGTCTCCATTACGGATACCTGAGTCTCGCCATTACGGATACCTGAGTCTTCATTACGGATACCTGAGTCTCGCCATTACGGATCAACCAAACCTTTTTTTCGGTCTTCCATAACAAGGCGGTGAGCCATGGGTCTGCCTTCGACCTCCGTGGTGTCGAAGCCTTGGATCTGTGGAATCCTCCTCGAAGCACGAAACCACTCCCCCAGCGGGTAGTTAAACGTAGATGGTAATTCACCGAAGGGTCCCTTTCTGCGCGGCGCGGCCCAGCGGTCGCTGGCATAACTTTAGCGAGGCGGTCGTGTTCTGTTGTGTTGCCGGGCTAAAGCCTCCTTTGTTTGTCCTTCCGTAGAACGGAGTTATCAGTGAGGTTTGGGTCATTGTGTTGCCTCAAATACCGCCAGGCTCTTTGCCATGATAAACCCTGCTTGGCTTTGTTAAGATAAAGAGAGGATTTCCAACAGAAGGAACAGAGAAGGGGGCCAGGTGAGGATATTCCCTCGTAAGGCCCAGTCCTCTGTTCATAACGCTACCTTGCTAATGCTGGAAATGGCGAATAATACGAAAGAAAAAAAAAAAAATATATATATATATATATATATATATATATATATATATATATATATATGCGGTAAACCCTTGTCCAATCTAAAAAAAAAAATTCTGTTAGGTGGGATAGACTAGGTTTCAGAAGAGTGAAAATGGATCGACGTGGTATATGGGGGGCGACGAGGATATAAAGTAAACTCAACCACGGGAAAGAATAAGTCCTTATCAAGTATCTATCAAATTCACTCAGCATTTGCTTCGAATATTAATTGAGCCTCTGATGTATTTACTATGTCAAGCGTGGTTCTACTTTTTACAAACAATATATATATATATATATATATATATATATATATATATATATATATATATATATATATATTATATATATATATATATATATATATATATATATATATATATATATATATATATATATATATATATATATATATTTATATATATATATATATATATATATATATATATATATATATATATATATATATATATTATCCCTGGGGATAGGGGAGAAAGAATACTTCCCACGTATTCCCTGCGTGTCGTAGAAGGCGACTAAAAGGGGAGGGAGCGGGGGGCTGGAAATCCTCCCCTCTCGTTTTTTTTTTAATTTTCCAAAAGAAGGAACAGAGAATTGGGCCAGGTGAGGGTATTCCCTCAAGGCCCAGTCCTCTGTTCTTAACGCTACCTCGCTAATGCGGGAAATGGCGAATAGTTTGAAAGAAAAAGAAAT
>NC_092233.1:60086859-60091859 GCF_036320965.1 Panulirus ornatus
ATGACGCCATGTGGATATGATGTGGGGGGGGGGGGTGTTTTCCGGTCACCAGATGGTGCACAAGATGGTCCACTGTGTTGTTCGTTGTGGGTGTACGTACGTCATCTTCGTTGTTGTCGACCTTGTGTACGCTTTGGGGGGGGGAGTGTCGGATGACGTCATGGTGGGGGTGTGGGTTGCGTGGGTGTGGGGTTGCGTGGGTTGACGGCAGGATAGTGGAATGGTGAGGTGTTTCCAGGTTCGTATCCCGGCTAGAAGGAGAGGTTGTGGGGGGGATAGAGGATGGCTAGTGGGCTAGGGACCGAGTCTTGCAACACTGGTTGCTGGCTAGGTGGCCACAAGGCTAGTTAGGGATAGTGAGTCTCTGAGGATAGGTTGAAGAGACTTGGGGCTAGACCAAGGAGGGAGGAGGGAAGGAGGAGCCACAGTTCTGTGTACGGGATAGAGGATAGTGTGGGCGGAGGAGGCCCATGTCCCATGCAGGCATAGACGAATAGGTATGGATAGGGACGAATTGGGGAGGGGGATAGGAGCATGGAAAGGCATCCCTCAATGATTTTGAAAGCCTTTAAAAGTCTTTCTTATTGTAGTATCTTAAGGAGTAAAATGGCTTTGATAAAGAGACTTTGTGTATCACTAACCTGTTGCTTTATGTAACGTGTGTCCTAGGGAACGAACAGTCATGCAAATGGAATGATGAACACACTTGTATTTACTGCAGGAGTTGTGAGGAGGCATTAGGGTGGAGTGACGTCATTGCCGGGGCGAGTGTTGTTAAAACACACACACACACACACACACACACACACACACACACACACACACACACACACACACACACACACGTGCTTTTCTGCATGTATCTTGCCACGTAATGTTTCATGGTGGAGGACTTGATTGCATATTATCCCAGTGGTGGCGAGGCTTTTAAAAACGAGCTGGACCAAATCCACCAGGATATTATTATTATTATTATTATTATTATTATTATTATTATTATTATTGATTATTATCATTGATTATTATTAATGATTATTATTATTATTATTATTATTATTATTATTATTATTATTATTATTATTATTATTATTATCATTATTGTTATTGATATTATTGATATTATTATTATTATTATTATTATTATTATTATTATTATTATTATTATTATCATATGAGGTTTTTGTATTGATGGAGACAGATTTTGCCTATGTTTTAACCGTGTCAGATCTGTTCAGGTTTTCATCCTCATGTTTAATGAGGTGCAGTGTGTTGTGTAGGGTGATGAGGCGACGTGTGAGGATATGAGGCAGTGTGGCTGGTGAGGGACTGGTCTACCAGTCTGTTTGTTGATGTACAGCTCTCCTATATAACCAAGCCAGCATTCCGAAGGGTCGTATACCGTCGTGCTCAAGGGTCGTATACCGTCGTGCTCAAGGGTCGTATACCGTCGTGCTCAAGGGTCGTATACAGTCGTGCTCAAGGGTCGTATACCGTCGTGCTCAAGGATCGTATACCGTCGTGCTCAAGGATCGTATACCGTCGTGCTCAGAGGGTCGTATACCGTCGTGCTCAAGGGTCGTATACAGTCCTGCTCAAGGATCGTATACCGTCGTGCTCAAGGGTCGCATACCGTCGTGCTCAACGATCGTATACCGTCGTGCTCAACGATCATACCGTCGTGTTCAACGATCGGACCGACGTTTTCGCTCGTTTAACCACGTCACCAGAGTAGCACTACTCACACGTACATACATAGCAACAACCTCACTCCTCACTCACACCTCTTAGGACCGCTAGGGGGCTGGGGCTGGGGCTGGGGCTGGGGCTGGGCAAGGGAGGAACAAGAGGAGGAGCAGGAGAAATACGAGGAGGGAGGAGGAGGAGGAAGCCTCGAGAGAGAGCCCTGTCATACGTCTGGGGGCACTTGCATGCCTCTCCCGGGGCGCACGGTGCCAGTCGTGGTCGGAACAGTTGTCGTACTGCACCGTAGTAAGGGGGTGTAGGGTAAAAGAACACCACCACTCCTGTGGACAGAGATGTATGTTCATCTTAAAGATGGACATTCGAAACGGTACATCATCATCTCTCTGATCTCTCCTGTGTGGTGGCGAGATCTCCCCACATCTCTCAACATAAAAGGGAGAAGATCAGTCTCTAGGAAGAAGCCAATTGGGTCGTTTATCCTTAGGGTGATTACTGGCTCACTGAACATTGATTCGTAGACTTTACCGCTGTCCCCCTTCCTCTCCTGGCAGTCACCCTTGTGTATAACCTTATCTGCTCCCTTAACTGGCCACTGAAATTGGTGGTTCTGAGTTCGAATGCTATAGATATATATGTATATAGAAGCCATGTTGTGTGTTTCTATATATCTCACCAATGGCTATCTCCTCCTTGTTTCCTCTTTTGCAGAATTTCGTATCATATTTTTTTTTCCTCTCTCTCTTTCCTGCCCGAGTCTTTCCTCCCCCCGCGTAACGTAAGCTGGAGGACTTAATGAAGCGATTTGCATTCAAGGATGCAAGTTAATTAGGAAGAGCCTTAACGGGGGATTTGCAAGGGGACTTGCTGGATCCCTCGCAGTTTCTTTTTTTTTTTTTGTTTTGTTTTGTCTCTTTTTTTTTTTGTTCTCCTCCTCTTCGTCGTCTCTTCCCCCAGCTGGACGCTGTGGCCTGGTGCAGGCTCAAGATTAATTACCGGCCCTCACCGTCCATGTCCTCCAGGGACGTGGGATTGATTTGATTTTTGGCCTGGGGAGGGAGGAGGACAACGCGTACAAGGAAGACATGGATGGATGGGTCTGCTGGGAAGAAGAGGTGTTGACATCCCCCCTGCGCTTCTGGTCAGCCAGCAGCGCCCCCTGCCTCCTCTCTCTCTCTCTCTCTCTCTCTCTCTCTCTCTCTCTCTCTCTCTCTCTCTCTCTCTCTCTCTCTCTCTCTCTCTCTCGTAAGGGACGGAGCATTGACAGGGGGTGGGGTGTACGCCGGCCTTGACAGGTACACGACGCTTGACAGGTGTGCACTTCTTTCATGACAGGAGCACACACACACACACACACACACACACACACACACTTGACACACAACACAACATTTGACAGGTAAACACCATTGACAGATACATACACACTTGACAGTCTTTGGGGGGTTACCGTCCAGCCTCGCCTAGACCCAGGTAGGTCAGAGGTGAGGCCAGACCAAGGATAGATAAGGATAGATGAGTGGGATAGAGAGGGATAGTCATTGACTCAGAGAGGGATAGAGAAGGGGGTTCGACAGCGTCACGGGGGAATAGGGAAGATATCCTCGACACCCATAAGTTCGTTTGCCAAAGGTTTTATAGTGGAGTCTTAGTTCTTATGGTTTGTTTGTTTGACGTTTTAAGTGGTTGGGAGACACTGGGGGGCCCTGATGAGTGACGATGTCTCCTCCACTGCAGATATTGAGGTGGTATGATCCCTCTTCCACTGGTGGTGTTCAGGTGGCTCCCACTAGGGGAGGAGATGGTAGAGGGAGCTACCATTAGGTGGTTACTCTGTGGTATGGGCTACCCTTCACTGCAGTGGTAGGAGAGGTACCACTAAGAGTTAACTAGTGGTAAAGTGTCCCCTTCTTCTGCAGGTGTTAATTAGGGGGCTGAGCTACCACTAGGGGGAGGTGTGACCAGTGGTAATGGTTCCTTTTCACTGCCTATGTTAAATGGTGGTTCGCACGAGGGGGGGTTAACTAGTGCTAATTAACCCCCACTAACCTTCCCCCCCCCCCCTCTCCACCACTGCAGGTGTTAGGAACGAAGGGGTAGTGAGGGTGTGTGTGTGTCTGTGTTATCTCAAGTGGGTGATGGCACGCCAGGTAAGGGTAGGTGGGTGTGTGTGTGTGTGTGTGTGTGTGTGTTACCTCAAGTGGGTGATGGCGCATCGTACCCACTGTGGCTAATGTGATCACCGGAACTGTTTATTACCACTGGGTAATTAGTCTTTGCCCGGTTATTAATGAACAGATAAACTTTCTCTTTGTTTCCCTGGTGTGGTGTCGCGTCACCCCCCCTCCCCCCTCCCCTCACCCCACGGCAAGGGCTTGGGAGTTGTGGGGCGTGGGCCCCGCCCGCGCCCTTCTGCCCAATGGTGCGAGATCCACAATTGGGAAAGGGGACGTCCTGGTCTGTGGTTATTGCTGGGGGTAGAGAGTGTGTGTGGTGTGTGGTCGTGCGTGAGAGAGAGAGAGAGAGAGAGAGAGAGAGAGAGAGAGAGAGAGAGAGAGAGAGAGAGAGAGAGAGAGGTTTTCGTTGTTTCCACTCAGAAGGTGTGTGTGTGTGTGTGTGTGTGTGTGTGCTTTGGATGCACGCAGATCCATGTGGGGTGGTGGGGATGGGATGGGTCGTGAGCGCCTCATTAAGCTTTCTAACGAGGCTGTTTACTGACGGGACGAACGATTCGTCGCTGCGTCTACTGCAGGTTGGGCGTTTGGTCACGAGGGAATCATTAGAGTTTGACTTATTTCAGTGCGACGGTACGATCGTTGAACGCGACGGTACGATCGTTGAACGCGACGGTACGATCGTTGAACGCGACGGTACGATCCTTGAACGCGACGGTACGATCCTTGAACGCGACGGTACGATCGTTGAACACGACGGTACGATCTTTGAGTACGACGGTGCTATCTTTGAGTACGACGGTGCGATCTTTGAGTACGACGGCACGTTCATCGAGTACGACGGCACGTTCATTGAGTACGACGGTACGATCCTTGAACACGACGGTACGATCCTTGAGTACGACGGTGCGATCTTTGAGAACGACGGCACGTTCATTGAGTACGACGGTACGATCCTTGAACACGACGGTACGATACTCGTGCGCTAAGTCGTACCCCCACCCCTTTTTTCACAAAAACCCGGTGTTACTTCAATATTTTTGTAGTATTAAGAGTTTTGTTTGGGTGACATGCAATTCCATTTGTTTTTGTTTGGTGTCTGGGTAGTGTAGTGTGTTACGCCCC
>NC_092233.1:60096859-60136859 GCF_036320965.1 Panulirus ornatus
CCAGAATACTCATCTCCGGGATATTCTACACCATATTTATCTGAATATTATCTTCACTTGAATATTTGAATATTCTCTCCGCTAAAATACTTGAATATTCCCTACACCAGAATATTTGAATATTTTCTACACTAGAATGCTTGAATATTCTCTACATTAGAATACTTGAATATTCTCTACACTAGAATACTTGAATATTCTCTACACTAGAATATTTTAATATTCTTTACATTAGAATATTTGAATATTCTCTACGTTAGAATACTAATATTCCTTGCCTTTGTTTGATAACAGATGATAATTAACCCATTTCACTTCACATTTTCTATCCTTGGTGGTGTGTGTAGTTAACAACCCCTCTCCCCTTCTCCCCCAGTTATCTGCGGACGCCCCCTGGGGGTTAGAACTACCCAGTTGTGACGTCAGGTTGTTGACGTGCGGGGGCCCCTTGTTAAGGGCCGACCCGTACGGGGCGTGTTGTGTCGGCTGCCCCCCCGCCCCCCCTTCCCCCAGAAATGGGGGTCGTATTGCCGAGCGGCGATGGGCGATTATTTCCGGGTCCGGGAATCGCCTTCTGATCTGTTTTAATTTGTTGTTTGGAGCCGCGCATGGCATTGCCCCGCCGTCCCCGCCCCCCCGGGGCGCCGGGGGTGGTGGCTGGGTGTCGAATGAGTGTTTCCGACATTTTGATGGATGCGTTGGAGGCAAGAGGGGAGGGAGGGGGGAGGGAGGAAGGGGGATTTGCCGATTTTTGTGTGTACGTTCGTACGTATTGGTTGGGTCAGGGCGACATGTATGGCGTTGTGGGATGGGTTTCTGCAGTGGTGGGGGCACACACACACACACACACACACACACACACACACACACACACACACACACACACACACACACACACACACACCTCTGTTGCTTGATCTGTTGAGATGAATCTTCCGTTTCTGTTAGGGAGACCCTCCTGTTACTGTCTTACTGGCTCTGTTAAGGGGGACCCTCGTATTACTGGCTGTTAAGGGGGCCTCCTGTTACTGGCTCTATTAAGAAGGACCCTTGAGCACGTCGGTACGACCCTTGAACACGATGGTACGACCCTTGAGCACGATGGTACGACCCTTGAGCACGTCGGTACGACCCTTGAGCACGTCGGTACGACCCTTGAGCACGTCGGTACGACCCCTGGGTTTGATTGCCCGGGCCTTTTGGCCCAGGTCGTCGTGCTCATGGGTAGACGAGCGACGACACACCACGACATCAGAACTGTATGACTATGCCTTTTATTATTCATGATTGCCGTTTCCTGCGTGAGCGTGGTAGCGCGAGGAACTGACGAAAGAAAGGCTGCATCCGCTCCCATCAATTCTCTAGCTGTCATGTGTAATGCACCGAAATCGCTGGCCCCTATCCACGTTCAGGCCCCACCAGACCTTGCCATGGTTTACCCCGGACGCTTCACATGCCCTGGTTTAGCCCATTGACAGCGCGTCGACCCCTGTATACCACGTCGTTCCAGTTCACTCTTTCCCGTGCACGCCTTTCACCCCCTTGCATGTTCAGGTCCCGATCGCTCAGTCTTTTTCACTCCATCTTTCCACCTCCAATTTGGTCTCCCGCTTCTCCTTGTTCCCTTCACCTCTGACACATATATCCTCTTTCTCAATCTTTCTTCACTCATTCTCTCCATGTGTCCAAACCATTTCAGGTCACCCTCACCAGCTCTCTCAACCATATCCTTTATTACCACTTCTCTCGCCATACATTGTCCTCAAACATTTAATTTCCAACATAGCCAAAAATACCCTCCCTTTTTTTCTAATAACGAACCTCACTGCCTCTCAGCGAACCCCTCGCCTCTCACACAACCAACCCCTCGCCTCTCACACAACCAACCCCTCACCTCTCACACAACCAACCCCTCGCCTTTCACACAACCAACCCCTCGCCTCTCACACAACCAACCCCTCACCTCTCACACAACCAACCCCTCGCCTCTCACACAACCAACCCCTCGCCTCTCACACAACCAACCCCTCGCCTCTCACACAACCAACCCCTCACCTCTCACACAACCAACCCCTCACCTCTCACACAACCAACCCCTCGCCTCTCACACAACCAACCCCTCGCCTCTCACACAACCAACCCCTCACCTCTCACACAACCAACCCCTCGCCTCTCACACAACCAACCCCTCACCTCTCACACAACCAACCTCTCGCCTCTCACACAACCAACCCCCTTGCGTCTGACAGCTAATACCCCTGCCACACACAACGAACCTCCCCCTTCCACATAAACGGACCTTCGCCCCTTCCACACAACAGACCTCCCCAGCCCCACACCCAGCGAACCGCCGCCCCAGGAGGAGGAGGAGGCTCTCCCAGCGCCCCCCCCCCCCTCCTGCTCTCCCAGCAACACGGCCATTGTGATAGCAATGCCAGAGGCCGCTGGGGGGGGACACAAACATAATGCAAGATGCTATCAACACACACACACACACGAACCTCGCCAGCCAGCCAGGCTCTTTGACATCTGCGTTAGAGAGAGAGAGAGAGAGAGAGAGAGAGAGAGAGAGAGAGAGAGAGAGAGAGAGAGACAGAGAGAGAGAGAGAGAGAGAGAGAGAGAGAGAACACAAGCGACCCGAACAAAAGGGGAAGTAACTGGCGAAGGATAGAAGAGAGAGAGAGAGAGAGAGAGAGAGAGAGAGAGAGAGAGAGAGAGAGAGAGAGAGAGAGAGAGATGACATTTGTTTTTGAACAGATGAGTTGTAAAGTGAATTGGAACGATGTGGTATACAGGGGTCGACGTGCTTGTCAATGGATTGAACCAGGGCATGTGAAGCGTCAGGGGTAAACCATGGAAAGGTTTGTGGGGCCTGGATGTGGAAAGGGAGCTGTGGTTTCGGTGCATTATTACATGACAGCTAGAGACTTGAGTGTGAACGAATGGGGCCTTTGTTGTCTTTTCCTAGCGCTACCTCGCGCGCGTGCTCTGGGGCAGTGGGGTGCTGTTTTTCATGTGTGGCGGGGTGGCGACGGGAATGGTTGAAGGCAGCAATTATGAATATGTACATATGTATATATGTATACGTCTGTGTATGTATATGTATGTATACGTTGAAATGTATAGGTATGTATATGTGCGTGTGTGGACGTGTATGTATATACATGTGTATGTGGGTGGGGGGTGGACCATTCTATCGTCTGTTTCCTTGCGCTACTTCGCTAATGCGGGAGACAGCGACGGTACGTGGCGAGGGGTTGTCACGTGGGTGTTGTGGGTGAGGGATGTGCACGTGACATCGACGTGAGGTTTCGTGTGGAAGTCATTTCTGTTGTTGACTTCCACAGCGTGCGGGCAGGGGAATTCCCGGTCATTGTTAAGTGGCCATAGGAGTGTGTGTGATTGGTTAGTTTTAACATAGTTCTAGAATGGTTGTTTAAAGTAATTCAAGGTTGATGGTATACCTTCTATGTGCTGAATTATTATTATTATTATCATTATTATTATTATTATTATTATTATTATTTTTTTTTTTTTATTATTATTATTATTATTATTATTTTTTATTATTATTATTATTATTATTATTATTATTATTATTATTATTATTATTATTATTATCATTATTATTATTATTATTATTATTATTATTTTTTTTTTTACTTTGTCGCTGTCTCCCGCGTTTGCGAGGTAGCGCAAGGAAACAGACGAAAGAAATGGCCCAACCCCCCCCATACACATGTACATACACACGTCCACACACGCAAATATACATACCTACACAGCTTTCCATGGTTTACCCCAGACGCTTCACATTATTATTATTATTATTAACATTATTATTATTATTATAATTATTATTATTATCATTATTATTAATACATGTTGTTTATCTCGTCCACAGATAACAGGTAAGTTCCCTGTGAGGCAAGACTCGTCATCATCACCTGGGTGGTTGGTGCTGTACGTCCAAGCTTCCCTCGCTGTAATCATACCATTACAGACTGTAACGGCTAAGTCTGCCGTCCCCAGCTTTCCTTGATAGCTTAAGCTTAAAGCTTTAAGCTTTCTTCCTCCTCTAAGGCCAGCATTTAAAGACAAAATATGCTATCGATATATTTTAAAAAAAAAGGGAATGTCTATTGAGGTAGACCATCGCGTGGTACACTCAAGAGCTGAGTGTCGCTGTAGACTTCATAGTCACGTGAGGCGAGTTTACATCTGGTTTACATGGATACCAGATTCTCTCTCTCTCTCTCTCTCTCTCTCTCTCTCTCTCTCTCTCTCTCTCTCTCTCTCTCTCTCTTACTGTGTTAGGTGCCGATATATATATATATATATATTTTTTTTTTTTTTCAAACTATTCGCCATTTCCCGCGTTAGCGAGGTAGCGTTAAGAACAGAGAACTGGGCCACTGAGGGAATATCCTCACCTGGCCCCCTTCTCTGTTCCTTCTTTTGGAAAATTAAAAAAAATTGAGAGGGGAGGATATATATATATATATATATATATATATATATATATATATATATATATATATATATATATATATAAGGTCTAGTGCCATCATTGAATGAGGCATGCCCTTGCTCTAGAGATAGATAGATAGATAGATAGAGAGAGAGAGAGAGAGAGAGAGAGAGAGAGAGAGAGAGAGTTAGTGGGGTGGGTGGTTCATGTTATGCTCACATATCTATGCTAATAAAGTTCTCTTGAGCAGACTTGGCCCATTCAGGTTATTGGGATGGGTTCAGGAAAGTTGTAATGGATCGCTAGACCCCGGACTGTGGTGTGTGTGGGGGCGCGGAGGGGCGGTCTGGTTGTGGGATGGGGGCGGGGGTCCACCAGTAACGGAGGGGAGTAGGTGGTTGTGGAGTGGGCGACCGGTAATGGAGTTGGGGTGGTTGTGGAGTGTGTCAGCGGTAGTGGGTTGGGGTGGTTGTGGAGTAGGTGACCGGTTGTGGAGTGGGGTGGTTGTGGAGTGAGTGACTGGTAGTGGAGTGGGGTGGTTGTGGAGTGGGTGACCGGTAATGGAATGGCGTGGTTGTGGAATGGGTCACCTGCAATGGAGTGGGGTGGTTGTGGAATGGGTCACCTGTAATGGAGTGGGGTGGTTGTGGAATGGGTCACCTGTAATGGAGTGGGATGGATGTGGAGTGGGTGACCTGGAGTGGTTGTGGAGTGGGTTCCTACACCCAAAACACGCATCACCATCATCGTTAATGGAGTGGGTTGTTTGTGTAGTGGGTCTTCGCCAGAAGTCTCCAGCATATCTTTAAATGGAACCCTCCCTCCCCCCCCTTTTATTCCCCTCCCTACCAGATGTTGGACATTTAAATGGAATCCCCCCTCCACCCCCCCTCCTTTTATCCCCCCCCCACCAGATGTTGGACATTTAAATGGAGATCTTTAAATTTTCGTGTGCCAAATGTGGATTCAAAGTGGAGCTTTTTTTGTGTGTGTGTATCCTGTACTGTGTGGTGGTGTTGGGCATTTAAATGGAGTCTTAGTTTTCCCGTAGTCCACATATTGGGTATTTAAATTGGGGCCTTTTTGTTATCCCGTACATTATGTAGGACATTTAAATGGAACTTTTTTTTTCCTATCACATGTAGAATTTAAAAAATAAAAAGGCCTGTATTGTGTACGAACTTGAGGTTTGGATTGATACAAGTTACAGAGTGGGTACAGCAAGTTACAGAGTGGGTACAGCAAGTTACAGAGTGGGTACTGCAAGTTACAGAGTGGGTACTGCAAGTTACAGAGTGGGTACAGCAAGTTACAGAGTGGGTACTGCAAGTTACAGAGTGGGTACTGCAAGTTACAGAGTGGGTACTGTAAGTTACAGAGTGGGTACTGTAAGTTACGCAGTGGGTACTGTAAGTTGCACAGTGGGTACTGTAAGTTGCACAGTGGGTACTGTCAGTTACAGAGTGGGTACTGCAAGTTACACAGTGGGTACTGCAAGTTACACAGTGGGTACTGTAACTTAGCGTGGTAGTACTGCTGATTACAGGGTGTTGGTACACCACGTTACAGAGTGGGTACAGTAAGTTACAGAGTGGGTACAGCAAGTTACAGTGTGTTACAGCAAGTTACACACACACAGGGGACAGAGGACGCAATAACCCCGGCCTGTATCACTCACCAGAGTTCGAGGCGCTGAACTCTACTGCCGCCCTCCAGTGTCTCATGTATGATACTGCCAGTGGTTTACCTCCCCACTGGTTTACCTTGCAGCTGGTTTACATTTTGCTGGTATACCTCGCAGTTGGTTTACATTTTACCGGCTTACCTCACAGCTGGTTTACATTTACTGGTTTACTTCGCAGCTTGTTTACATTTTACTGGTTTACCTCGCCGCCGGTTTACATTCACTGGTTTACCTCGCCGCCGGTTTACATCCACTGGTTTACCTTGCCGCCGGTTTACAGTAACCCCTGTGTACTTTCTGATGGTTTCACCGTGACACTGGTCCTGTCTGGTATACCGCACGGGTGGTTTACCACACACACACACACACACACACAGACACACACACACACACACACACACACACACAGGCCCCACACACACACACACACAGACACACACACACACAGACACACACACACACACACACACACACACACACACACAGACACACACACACACACACACACACCCACACACACACAGGCCTCACACAGACAGACAGACAGACACACACACACACACACACACACACACACACACACACACACACACACACACACACACACACACACACAGGCCCCACACAGACACACACACACACACACACACACACAGGCCCCACACAGACACACACACACACACACACACACACACACACACACACAGGCCCCACACAGACACACACACACACACACACACACACACACACACACACACACACACACACACACACACACACACAGGCCCCACACAGACACACACACACACACACACAGGCCTCACACACACACACACACACACACACACACACACACACACACACACACACACACCATTAATCGACCCAGTCCACAAGGGAAGGGTTTGATGTCTGGCTTGGCCGTGTGCCCCGACCTTACCCCCATCTAAGGATTCGAACATGGGTCCGTGTGATTCGTGGGTCGTAATCCTAACCACTACACCGCGTGGGCGGGTACGGGGTGGTCTGCAGTGCGGCTCGCGGACCACCTCCCTCCTTCGCCGCGTCCCTCCTGTGTGGTCCGTCTGTGGTCCTTAAAAGACCAAACAGGCAACCTGTATATACCCACGGCCCGTCGTGTCCTGCTCCGGTAATCCCCCCCCATCCATGTAATCCTCTTGGGTTATCTCCCCTGCTTGAGGGATGAAGTAATCCCCATCCTTGTAATCCTCTTGGGTTATCTCCCTTGCTAGAGGGATGAAGTAATCCCCCATCCTTGTAATCCTCTTGGATTATCTCCCTTGCTAGAGGGATGAAGTAATCCCCCATCCTTGTAATCCTCTTGGATTATCTCCCCTGCTTGAGGGATGAAGTAATCCCCATCCTTGTAATCCTCTTGGGTTATCTCCCCTGCTATAGTGATGAAGTAATCCCATTCCTTGTAATCCTTTTGGGTTATCTCCCCTGCTAGAGGGATGAAGTAATCCCTCTTGTTTGTAATCCTGTTGGGTAATAATCCCCCCCCTTGTAGTCGCATCCTTTGATCATCTTTCCCTTACCTAGATCTCGCCTGTAATCCCATTAACCCCCCCCAGCCCCGCCGCAGGCCTGGTAATCCCCCCTCCCCATAATCCCCTCCAAGTGGTCGCCCTTCATGATAATCTCCTCTTGCTCAAGTCACCCTATCTCTTCATTCTTCAGGTAGTCATGTTCTGTAATCCCCGGCCCTCTCTTGGTCGTGCTCAGTAATCCACCTCCCTCCGAGGTCAATCCCCCCATCCCTTCCACCCCCTCTCCCATGAGTGGAAGCACTCGTCCACCCCCTCCCTCCTATGGGTGGAGGCGCCTTTCCACCCCCTCTCCCACGGGTGGAGGCGCCTTTCCACCCACTCTCCCACGGGTGGAGGCGCCTTTCCACCCCCTCTCCCACGGGTGGAGGCGCTCTTCCACCCACTCCCCTCCCACGGGTGGAGGCGCCCTTCCACCCCCTCTCCCACAGGTGGAGGCGCCTTTCCACCCACTACCCCCCGGGTGGAGGCACCCTTCCACCCCCTCTCCCAAGGGTGGAGGCACCCTTCCATCCCCCCCCCCACCGGGCAGGGGTTGGGAGGGAGGGGAAGGTGGGGGGTAACGCCCCCCCCCACTATAAACCCAGGCGGGAGCAACGAGGCCCGCGAGACCTATTGGTCTGCCGCGAGACCAATCGAGGAGGGGAGGGGGAGGGAAGCTGTAGGGGTCTCGCGGGGCGTCTCGCGTCTCCTCCATATGCATGAGAGAGAGAGAGAGAGAGAGAGAGAGAGAGAGAGAGAGAGAGAGAGAGAGAGAGAGAGAGAGAGAGAGCCACTGGGGACGAAGGCTTCTGAAGAAGAAGTCGTCTTAGTAGTTATTATTGTGGTCGAAAACGGTCCCTGGTAGACCAACTTACAAGGCAAAAAAATAAAAAAAGATAAAAGAAAATGGGAGGACGGGGGATTTTTTTTTTTTTTTCCCCTTCCCCTTCCAACATGGCGGCCTGCTACGAGTGAGTCACGTGACCCCTAACGGGGGGGGGGGGGGGTTACGTAATGATGACATTTGTATATTTTTTTTTTCTCCCAACTTTGTCGTTGCAATTTTGCCGTTCACCCAACTCAAGGTTAATGGTCGATACTATTTTGCCGACCTTCCCAAGTTCGGTTAGTTTTTGTTCTAATTTTCCGTTATTTTGAGTCGTCCACTGAGCTGGAAACAACAACAAAAACAAAAAAAATTAAATCGCTGGGAACTGGAGAGGCGGGTCGCCCCGTGGTCGTCCAGCTGATTGGCATGCAGGCCGACCAATCATAGTGTTAGGCAATACAGTTTAGTCGGCCAATTAGGAAGGGCGCTGCTGGTCGATGGCATCATTCCGTGACGTCATATGCATCGACCAATCGGTGCTCCGAGTCGATGGCGTCGTCATGTGACGCCATGTATATCAACCAATCAAGTGTTCTTGGTCGATTTCGCATTATGACGTCATGTGAATCGACCATTCAAGAGCTTTTGCGTCATGATCACTGGCGAATTAGAGCGTCATTTCGGGCGATGACGCCATGCGAATCGACCAGTGAAAAGCTTATGCGTCGTGACCACTGACGAATGAGAACGCTCAACCGACTCTGACGTCATGGGAATCGACCAATCAAGAGCTGTTATCCGTCGCGATCGAAATTTGACCATGATTCACGGGCAAGATTACACATCTGTATTTATATATGTAAATTGTATTTATAGGTTTTCCTCGTCCTCCAGAATCTCGTAGATTGTTGTATATTATTATGTGATGTTCTCTCTCTCTCTCTCTCTCTCTCTCTCTCTCTCTCTCTCTCTCTCTCTCTCTCTCTCTCTCTCTCTTTCTCGTAGGGTAAGTCCTCGTAGGGCAAATACTCATAGGGTAAGTAATCCTAGGGTAAGTACTTGTAGGGTAAGTACTCGTTGGGTAAGTACTTGTAGGGTAGGTTTTCGTAGGGTAAGTACTAGTAGGGTGAGTACTTGTAGGGTAAGTACTCGTAGGGTAAATACTCGTAGGGAAAGTACTTGTAAGGTAAGTACTCGTAGGGTAAGTACTCGTTTGCCCTCAAGCGTCGTAGTATTAACGTTACGAAAAGCCTACACCTTCGTTCCATCTTGTCATCGGGGGGTTCAGGGGGCGTGGCGTCCAATTCCCTGGGCGAACACACAGCGAACCCCGTGCACTGATGATGGTGACTGTGATGATGTCCCTCTCCTCCTCTTCCTCCTCCTCCTCTTCCTCCTCCTCCTCCTCCTCCTCAGAATGGCAGCTTCCGTGCCTCTGTGATGTGAGGGAGTGAGTGAGTGAGGGAGGCAGCTGGCGCACCAGACTACATACAGTGGACCTCCGCCCAAGCGGCTTCCAGCGAGGCATTCAGCGCTTAATACAGTACAGAGGGGCAGCTTCCTTCACGTGGGGGGGGGGGGGCGGCTCTGATGACTTCCAGCTGTTGACGGGGGACCGGCGTTTAAAGACCTCCAGCTGTTGGGGGGGGGAGCGTTTAAAGACCTCCAGCTGTTTTGGGGACCGGCGTTTAAAGACCTCCAGCTGTTGGGGGGAGCGTTTAAAGACCTCCAGCTGTTGAGGGACTGGCGTTTAAAGACCTCCAGCTGTTGGGGGAACGGCAGCGTTTAAAGACCTCCAGCTGTTGGGGGGAGGGAGGGCAGCGTTTAAAGACTTCCAGCTGTTGAGGGACCGGCGTTTAAAGCCCTCCATTTGTTTGGGAGACCGGCGTTTAAAGACCTCCAGCTGTTGGGAGGGCAGCGTTTAAAGACCTCCAGCTGTTTGGGGGGACCGGCGTTTAAAGCATATGGTTTCAGACCCAGAAATGGAGGGTGGGGGGTTACTGTACACTTTATGTCTGCGTTCATGAGGTTCCAGGGTGGAGGGTTGGACGAGGTTCCAGCTGGGGGTTGGTCGTGTGGGTGTTGGGGGATGTGTCGCCTTCCAGGGCGTTGAGGGAGTAGCCTGGACGGACGGACGGACGGACGGACCCGTGGCACGCGTCCCGCCTGGCCTCCATGGCTGGTGCGAAGGCTCAGGCCTGGAATTCCAGGCTAGACCTGGAGGGGGAAGGAGGGGCGGCCTCCTCCCCTCCTCGTCTCTTCGTCGGTCCGTCTTGCAGTGGAGGGGGTGGGGGAAGTGAGAGAGAGAGAGAGAGAGAGAGAGAGAGAGAGAGAGAGAGAGAGAGAGAGAGAGAGAGAGAGAGAGATCTGGACTCCTCCTCCTCCTCGTCCACAAGAGTTGCCTTCCAGGATCACTGTGGTGTACTGTCATTGGCGGCTCACTCACTCACTCCAGTACGAGGTGTTGGTGTTGTTGCCTGGACGCACGCACGCCACCTTTCCAGGACCCCCAGCACGGCGTGACGACCCTGCCTGGCTGGAGGGAGGGAGGGAGGATGGCTGGAGGGAGGGAGGGAGGATGGCTGGAGGGAGGGAGGGCCTCTCCTCCTGTGGGAGGCTCCCTCCTCCTCCCCCTCCTCTGACTTCCCCATCTTCCCACTCTGACTCTTTTTTCCCCCATCCCCTCCAACCCCCACAACCTCCTCCCCAACTCCTCACCCGCCCTTCTCTCCCTCCCTCCCTCCCTCCCTCTCCCTATCTTCTCACTGTGACCCCCCTCTCTCTCTCTCTCTCTCTCTCTCTCTCTCTCTCTCTCTCTCTCTCTCTCTCTCTCTCTCTCTCTCCAGAAGTGGGACGTCCGTCCCACTCTTACCTCCTCCTCTCCCCCCTCCCCCGTCGCCCCCACTGTGGGAAAGCAGGAGGTCCCACCGTCTCATGCCATCCCACAGGGCACCAGCACATTCTCCCCCACTCACTCACCCCCACTCACCCCTCTCACCCCCCTCTCCCCCCTCTCCCCCCTCTCCCCCCCTCTCCCCCCTCTCCCCCCTCTCCCCCCTCTCCCCCCTCTCCCCCCCTCTCTCCCCGGGGTTTATCATCCAGAACGACAAATGACTTTCAGTCGTGACTCGCTTGTGTCTCTCTCTCCCCCTTCCTCCCCTCCCTTCTCCCCTCCCTTCTCCCCTCCTCCCATTCCCCTCCCCTCCCCCTCCCTCTTCCTCCCCTCCCCTTTCCCACCGGGCGACGCAAGGCCTTACGTCACCCATTCCCTCCTCCTCTCCCTCCTCCTCTCCTCCGAACACACACACACACACACACACACACACACACACACAGGCAGGAGGAGGAAACAAGAAAAAGAAAGAAAAAAAAGAAGAGCATTTCAACTGCCCTGCCCAAGAAAGGGGTGTCCACCGCCCCCCCAGAGAACCCCCATCCATCCATCCACCCCCCCAGAGAACCCCACATCGATCCACCCTCCCCCCAGAGAACCCCACATCCATCCATCCTCCCCCCCAGAGAACCCCACATCCATCCATCCTCCCCCCCAGAGAACCACCCCTCCATCCATCCTCCCCCCAGAGAACCAACCCCCCATCCATCCATCCTCCCCCAGAGAACCGAACCATCGCCCCTCTTCCCTCCCTCCCTCCCTCCCCCCTAAAAAAAAAATAATGCCTTTTTTTTTAATTATATTTTATAGAAAACTTGACCTAATTAGTCACCTGTGTACTTGAGAAAGTGGTTTTTAAAGACCCCCCTCCTACACCCCTTTAACCCCCCCCAAAAAAAAAGATAAAAAAAATAGAAAATCCTTCGATTAATTAAAGTATTGTGGTGAATTACGTCCACTTAAATTACATTTTGATACTCTTGTCTTCTGGGGTTTAGAGGGGGGGGAGGAGAGGGAGGAAGAGGGGGGGGGGGGCGAAAGGGAGATTACAGTAATTAAAATACTTGACCCCCCACCGAAGGTCGACAACTCCAGAGACCTACAATCTGACTTTCACCCTTAATTGATATATATATATTTGTGTGTGTCCGTATGTGTGTGTGTCATGTGTGTGTGTTTTAATGTATGTGTGTGTCCCTATGTGTGTGTGTGTGTGTGTGTGTGTGTGTGTGTGTGTGTGTGTGTGTGTGTTGAGCACTGTCTTGCCTCCAGGTCTAAGTGGTTCTCTCCTGTATGGACGCGTTACCAACAGGACGTCATCAACGCCAATTACGTTATCGTGTTACGTTACCTTGTCCAGGTACATTACCCCCCCCCCCTCCCCCCAGGACCCAGGTACTGTGGGGAGTGACCTGGTGGCCTAACCCAGGACACCTCGAGCAGGGGGAGTCCGGTAACATCGCATATATCACATGTTTACCAAATGGCGTCTGACTTATATTTCTCTCTTGTGTTTCCCCTGATGATGTGATTATGACACGAAAGTGCACTTGGGAACTTGTCGTGTTTCATTTTCCCCGTGGACTCATAGGAATATATATATATATATATATATATATATATATATATATATATATATATATATATATATATATATATATATGACTCGGAGTTTGCTGTACTTTCCATTTTCTTTCTCATCAGCAGTGAGGCCATGGCAGTATGAGAATACCTCATAAAAAATGAGGAGAAATATGTGGCCGGGGATATACAGTGGTGGTCTCCGCCATCTTGGTAATGACGGGGGGGGGGGGTGAGGAGGAGGGAGGGAGGGGAGGAGCTGTCTGCTGTGGGGAGAGGGGAGGAGGTTGTGTGGGGTGGAGGTGCTCTGGCCTCCCTCTCTCTCCCCTGTGGGAGTGAACACGACCCACAGGATCCCCCAGGTGATTCCTGCACCACGGCCTTATTATTAGCGGGGAGATACGTCAGGCCTCCTCCCCTCCTCCCCACTCCCCTTTCCTCCCCACGTCAGGGGAGCGGAGGGTGGGGGAGAGAGAGCGCGCGGGGTGTAGGGGTTTGTGGGAGACGGGACGGGACGGGTGGTTTGATACGGGCGTGGGAGTGAGCAGGTCGCGTAGGGTTGGGGTATTGTCGGTGGGCGTGGGGGGATGTGGTCGGTCATAGGGGCGTGGGGGTGAGGTTGGGTTGGGTTTGGTCATAGGGGCGTGGGGGTTGGGTTGGGTTCGGTCATAGGGGCGTGGGGGTGAGGTTGGGTTGGGTTTGGTCATAGGGGCGTGGGGGGTTTGGGTTACGTTCGGTCTTTGGGGCGTGGGGGTTTAGGTTGGGTTCGGTCATAGTGGCGTGGGGGTTGAGTTGGGTTCGGTCATAGGGGCGTGGGGGTTGGGTTGGGTTTGGTCATAGGGGCGTGGGGGGTTTGGGTTACGTTCGGTCTTTGGGGCGTGGGGGGTTAGGTTGGGTTCGGTCATCAGGGCGTGGGGTTGGGTTGGGTTCAGTCAGAGGGGCGTAAACGGGCGTAAACCTGCCCCCCCCCTCCTCCAAACAGCCAGCCTTATGTATCCTCCTGTATTATAACCCAGCACAGGACCCATGTACCGGCTGTACCGTGACCCCGCCGCTGTACCCACCCACGTATCCACCCCAGGTGTTATGGCCGCCCACCAAGACGGGGAGACACTAGAATGATCTTCACCCCGCCACTGCCCGGCCATTGTCCGCCGCCATTCTCCCCTCTCCCACGCCCTCCCACGTCCCTCTCCCACGCCCTCCCACGTCCCTCTCCCACGCCCTACCACGTCCCTCTCCCACGCCACTGACGTACCTCTCCATTGATGGGGTTAAGGGGTTAGGATGCGTCCCCACCCCCCCAACAACCCACCCTTCACCCCATAAGGCTATAGGCCTAAGCTCCCCCCCCTCCTCCCCATGTACTGGGGAGAAAAAAAATTAATTGACAAATAATTCCCCTTAGGACGAGTGTAGTTATCGGCTAATTATATAATTTACATAATACTTATTAACTTCATTCATATATTCATGTTATTATAATTTTATTATTATTATTATTATTATTATTATTATTATTATTATTATTATTATTATTATTATTATCATTATTATATTATGGTTATTATTATTATTATTATTATTATTATTATTATTATTATTATATTATTATTATTATTATTATTATTATTATTATTATTATGTTATTATTATTATTATTATTATTATTATTGTTATTATTATTATTATTATTATTATTATTATATTATTATCATTATTATATTATGGTTATTATTATTATTATTATTATTATTATTATTATTATTATTATTATTATATTATTATCATTATCATATTATGATTATTATTATTATTATTATTATTATTATTATTAGTATTATTATATTATTATTATTATTATTATTATTATTATTATTATTATATTATTATCATTATCATATTATGGTTATTATGATTATTATTATTATTATTATTATTATTATTATTATTATTATTAGTATTATTATATTATTATTATTATTATTATTATTATTATTATTATTATTATTATTTGTATTATTATTATTTGTATTATTATTTATTATTATACAAACCCTTGAGGAACTCTTCCATTCTGGGTTTCCCTTCTGCTGCCGATGCTGCGCTACGCAAAGTAGCAGGGGCAGGTTGGACCCCCATTTTTTTTTGTAACTGAAGCGAAAAAGTTCCTTGACCACCGCCTGGCCAAAGGTGACGCCACTCACTCTGTGGAGCCTCAGGTAGGCGGAGTCCGGTAACACACCGGCTGATATTCTCATTTACACACACACACACACACACACACACACACACACACACACACTTGTTTACCAAATGGCGTCCTAGCTACGTCTCTTCGATGTATATCAACTGACTGCTATATTTCTCTCTTGTTCTCCCCTGATGATGTGATTACGACACGAAAGTGCACTTGGGAACTTATCGTGTTCCATTTCCCCCGTGGACTCATAGGAATATATATATATATATATATATATTTATCCCTGGGGATAGGGGAAAAAGAATACTTCCCACGTATTCCCTGCGTGTCGTAGAAGGCGACTAAAAGGGAAGGGAGCGGGGGGCTGGAAATCCTCCCCTCTCGTTTTTTTTTTTTTTTCTTTTTTTTTTAATTTTCCAAAAGAAGGAACAGAGAAGAGGGCCAGGTGAGGATATTTCCTCAAAGGCCCAGTCCTCTGTTCTTAACGCTACCTCGCTGTCGCGGGAAATAGCGAATAGTATGGAAAAAAAAAAAAAAAAAAAAATATATATATATATATATATATATATATATATATATATATATATATATATATATATATATATATATATTGCCTCCTGACCATGTGATGATTGAAGTTTGTATTCATATATTTTTTCATCCATTTCCTCGTATTATTTGTTGCATGTAAAACCCGGTTTGCATGATCGGTTGCCCCCCCCTCCTACCCCCACCCACCCCTCACCCCCCTCATTGTGAGTGGGTTGATTAACTAACCTGTTATTTCCGGCCGTGTGAGTTCCTCATGAATGAGTGGGCCGCCCATCCTCCTCTCTGTGAGGAGGAGTTGTACTGTGAGTGCCTTGTGTGTGTGAGAACCTCATAATGCTTGTCTTTTAATGAGTGTCTCCCCCTGTGAGTTCCTGAGTGCCTCATCTGTGAGGCCAGCCCCCTTGTGAGTGCCTCGCCTACCCGATGATTGTCATTCTGTGAGTTCCTCATTATGAGTGTCTTTTCCTATGAGTGCCTCCCTGTATAAGGCCTATGAGTGACCTCCCATATGATTGCCTCACTATGAGTGCCTCTCCATGAGTTCCTCTGTGAGTGCCTATATGAGTTCCTCACTATGGGTACCTCCTCATAAGTTCCTCACTATGAGTGCCTCTCCATGAGTTCCTCACTATGAGTATCTCTCCATGGGTTCCTCACTATGAGTGCCTCTTCATGAGTTCCTCACTATGAGTGCCTCTCCATAAGTTCGTCACTATGAGTGCCTCTCCATTTCCTCACTATGAGTACCTCCATGAGTTCCTCACTATGAGTACCTCACTATGAGTGCTTATCCATGAGTTCCTCACTATGAGTGCCTCTTCATGAGTTCCTCACGTTGAGTGCCTCTCCATGAGTTCCTCACTATGGGTACCTCTCCATGAGTTCCTCACTAGGAGTACCTCTCCATGAGTTCCTCACTATGGGTACCTCTCCATGAGTTCCTCACTATGAGTACCTCTCCATGAGTTCCTCACTATGAGTACCTCCATGAGTTCCTCACTATGAGTACCTCACTATTAGTGCTTATCCATGAGTTCCTCACTATGAGTGCCTCTTCATGAGTTCCTCACTATGGGTACCTCTCCATGAGTTCCTCACTATGGGTACCTCTTCATGAGTTCCTCACTGTGAGTACCTCCCTCATGAGTGGTGCTTCCTCATGAATGCCTCTTGAGTACCTCCGCCTCATGAGTGCCTCATAACCTCCTCCACACAACGGATACACTGAGCTTGCAAGCTGTTAATTGAAGGTAATCAACAGGGACATAATTAACCCCCCCCCCCCCACCTTCATTTAAAGCATTTAACAAGCTCGACCCGCCACCGGGGGATTGGTCGATGCAACTGCTTGTTAAGTAGTTAGTGAATACGACCGTGAGAAGCATAATGATAATGATAATTATGATGATAATAATAATAGTAATGATAATAATAATGATAATAATGATAATGTAATAATGATGATGATAATAATAATAATAATAATAATAATAATAATAATAATAATAATGATAATAATAATAATAATAATAATGATAATAATAATGATAATAATAATGGTAACAACAACAACAACAACAATAATGATAATAATAATAATAATAATAATAATAATAATAATAATAATAATAATAATTATGATAATTACATTATTGACTGGAAGGCGGCCATTCGTGTGATAATACAGGATTGGTACATTACAAATGTTACATAATTGGCAAGTCATGATCTAGTAATTAGTTCATTGATAATTAAGGAGCTTAAGATAGAGACGGGGCGTGGCCTGTGTGTGTGTGTGTGTGTGTGTGTGTGTGTGTGTGTGTTGCCACGACAATACTTGGGAGTAACTTCAGTGCCAACAGTGAAGTGTTGTGGTTGGCACTGCTGATCACAGCTACACGGCCACCGCACACGGGACAGGAAAGCTATTCATAGCTTTTTTCGTCATCAGGTGAATCCAGCTATGTGTGTGTGTGTGTGTGTGAGAGAGAGAGAGAGAGGGAGAGAGAGAGAGAGAGAGAGAGAGAGAGAGAGAGAGAGAGAGAGAGAGAGGTGGGTGTTACCGGACTCCTCCTGTTTCAGGTTTCCACCGCCGAGTCCAATTGTCGCCTCTGAATTGGAAACTTTCTGGCCGTCACTCGACGAGAAGTCAGTTAAGACTCGTCGAAGAACACGGGTTCGACCTGCTCCTGCTCCTGAGTGGAGCGCAGCCTTTTTTTTTTGGGGGGGGGGGTTACAAGAAGGGGGGGAAGAGGGACCTGGGGGGTCGTGCCCTCCCAGGACCACTTTGTGAAAGGGGGGCTCCAAGGTTTGTATAATTATAATATATATATATATATATATATATATATATATATATATATATATATATATATATATATATATATATATATATATATATATCATACATAATCGCCATTTCCCACATCAACGAAGTAGCTTTAAGAATAGAGAACCGAGCCTTAGAGGGAAATAGCCTCACTTGGGCCCCATCTCTGTTCCTTCTTTTGGAAAATTATAGAAAAAAAAAAACGGAAGGGGAGGTTATATCAGAGACCTCGAGTTGGCAACAGTTCACCCACAACCCATGAATAGGTTTTTGGTTAACATTTCCCCAGAGTGTATGTGTATTCCCTGTGAGTGGGCGTGTTGTGGGTGACAATAGAAACCAGGGTTGTCCCCCGACCCGCGAGCTGATGGCTCTCTTGAAAGGAGAAGATAATAGAATGTATATATATATATATATATATATATATATATATATATATATATATATATATATATATATATATATATATGGCATCATGTGAGGTCTGTGTTGAAGAGGAGACATGTTTATGATACATACGAATATTTTTGTGTGTGGTTGGGAGGGGCGGAGGAAGGGGTGGTGATGGTTAGGTACATAACGGATAGGCTCCACCCTCCCTGGCAAGGCGAGAGAGAGAGAGAGAGAGAGAGAGAGAGAGAGAGAGAGAGAGAGAGAGAGAGAGAGAGAGAGAGAGATCTGTAAAAGACATGTGGGTTAAATGAACATCAATATAATTAGACTTCTGTCGTGAGATTGGTAGACAATGCGAGGTGTGATTGGATGTGACCTGGATTGAGGTCACTACGTCATTTTGTTACGTGAGACGTGACCTCCGGTGGCTGATGAGATTATTTCATGACCTTACATTTTGGAGGGGGGGGGGGAGGCTTGACACCCCCCCTAAAGGGAGGGAGGGAGGGGTAGGGGTTATGGTAACGCCCTCCAGGTGTGTATCTGGGGGGTGTCATGTGGCTCCATTGGTAATGTGATCTTGGAGGGTGAGTTGGAGGAGTGTAGGGAGCACGATTGTACCCTACCCCGTACTCAGGGGGAACATAATCAGGGGGGAAGTTGGTGGGGAGAGATATCCAGCCTCTCCCTCACGCAGCACCTCAAAGGGAAGAGAGGGGTGTGTGTGGGGGTATGGTGTGGTGTGTGTGTAAGCCTGACTGACACCAGAGTGTAGAATAGACTACCAGTCGTTTGTGTTGTGGAACTAAAACACGACAAGTTCCCAAGTGCACTTTCGTGTCATCATCACATCATCAGGGGAGACACAGGAGAGAAATACAATAGTCAGTTGGTATACAACGAAAAAACGTAGGTAATATAATGTATGTGTATATCATCACTATTATTATTGTAGAGTATTATACGTCAATGAAATGAGCTTTATTTCCTGTAGGCTTGAAGAGTGAGTGTGTGATTAGAGAACGTGTTATCCATGTTCACAGTCTAGATCTCGTCTCACACCCCCGTCTCTTATGGCGTGTATGGTGGGAGTTGGCTACTGACGTATCCATCTTGGCCCAAAGTATTTCCTTCTTTTCAAATTCTGTGATTTGTAGTAACCCCGCAGGTCGGACTATGTCGTTTAAAGGGCCGTATCTGGCCCGCGGGCCGCGGACTATGTCGTTTAAAGAGCCGTATCTGGCCCGCGGGCCGGACTGTGTCGTTTAAAGGGCGAAATTTGGCCCGCGGGCCGCCAGCATTTGGCCCCCCACCTAAATTACGATCAGTGGGACGGGTACGTGTCAATTTTGGCTCCTGATATCTGTATACCCGGGGTAGAGTTAGGGGCGATCAGTGACGTCATGATGGTTTAGGAAGAAAACGACAGAACGACCCTCGCACACGACTGTAGGACCATCGACTACGACAGAACGACCCTCGCGCACTGAGGTCGGGGACGTCCCTTACAGTACGACATGCCTGACCTGACCTCAGCCCCGGCCGAACCCTTAAGACGAGGTGGTTCACGGAGGCTTAACAGCTCGTTCGATCTCGTTATCGAGGCTTTGAGAAAACAAAGAAAAAAAAGGTTTCGTGGGAGCGAGTGCCTTCCATGTTTGTGGCACGGTCTGTGCAACAGCCTTGGATGTGTGAATGTTTTGTGCGTCTGTATGCTCTTGTGGCTCGTGCCATGTTTCCCTGATGTGGTTTCTCTCAAGATCGATAATCTATTTGATATCAAGTCTTTGATGTCGTTCGCTATTTTCAGCGCGAGAATATATATATATATATATATATATATATATATATATATATATATATATATATATATATATGACGTGTCCAGCACTTTGATAACTTCAGCCTAAGTGGTTCGCGGAAGGCGAGGTGTGTGGGTGTGTGTGTGGGTATTAGGAAGTGAGATAAATATAAGGTTGGATGAGGGGATGGAGGCCGACACACACACACAGCTTGGGGCCCCTATGTCGTTTTTGCCTTGGTGATGAGGTGCCAGAATCTGCAGGAGTTGGTCACGTCTTCCGTGATGCGGGGTGACGTCTCCCGGTTTGGTTAGGATGGGTCAGGGGCGCGTGCGTGTGTGTGTGTGTGTGTGTGTGTGTGTGTGTGTGTGGGGCTATTCCCTCCCGGGTGTTGTGTATATCTGGTTACCGTCTGAGGCCGTGTGGTCAGGAATCGTTCTCCACCACCACCACCAACACCACCTCCACCACCTCCACCACCACCATCACCTCCACCTCCACCTGCCCGGGGGATGTAAACGAGTATTTTTGATGCTCTTTTTTTGTTGTTGTTTCTTCCGGCGTGTGTGTGTCTAGGGCGATGAGTGTGGTTCGATGTCTCTGGATGTGTGTGTGTGTGTGTGTGTGTGTGTGTGTGTGTGTGTGTGTGTGTGTGTGTGTGTGTTGTTGTATGTGTGTTACCGGTTGTAGTGTTGTGGGTATATCGCTTCTGTAAGTTGTAAGTTGCATTTGGTGACAGGATGCTGCCTTGTAGGACCTCACTGCCTTGTGGGAATCAAGGAGTATTGATCCTCTCTCTCTCTCTCTCTCTCTCTCTCTCTCTCTATATATATATATATATATATATATATATATATATATATATATATATATAGTCGCCTTCTACGACACGCAGGGAATACGTGGGAAGTATTCTTTCTCCCCTATCCCCAGGGATAATATATATATATATATATATATATATATGTTCGTGAGTCGTGCTGGGGCACATTGCATTCTCCGTGTCCTGAAGAAGGAGTGGTACGTACCCCTGAGCATGCGCCTGTGCTTGCTCGTCTATTCAGCATCACGTTTACAAACTCGGAGAGAACTTTTTCATCTCTCTTGAGAAACATGGCGACCGCCGTACGTTAGTGAGTGAGTGAGTTAAGAGAGGAGTAGCTTCTTTTGAAAGTGGTTTGTTGGTTTGTCAAAACGATAGAACACTTTTAACGAAGGTCCGCAGCTTTTGTTTGTTTCTTTGTTGGTTTGTTTTCCCTCCTGTGCTCTCCGCTCGACCTACCGCTCACCCTGATAGTTAAACCTCCCCCACGCCGCGCCCCCTTCGCTGCCCCAGAATCTCTTTCGCCACAGCAGCACCACCGCCAGCGACAACGCCCCTCCTCCTCCTCCTCCTCCTCTCTTCCTCCTCCTCCTCCTCCTCTTCCTCCTCCTCTCCTCCTCCTCCTCCTCCTCCTCCTCTTCCTCCTCCTCTTCCTCCTCCTCCTCCCTCCCGCCGGCGCTCGGGTTTAAGCGGAGGGACGACAGTGACACACACACACACACACACACACACAGACGGACGGTCCGTCGCTACAGGTGTTCTCGGTCCGCCGGCACCACCGCTGTAATCCGGTGCTTCATCCCGTTTACAGCTGTTGGTCCGCTGGCCATTTGACGTAATGACCCACGGGGAGGGAGGGGGGGGGGGGGGGGGGGGTGGTGGGATGGATTGGGGTGGTGTGTGCTTGGTGGGGAGGGAGAGGGGGAGGACGAGAATGGCCCGGGGGCCCGGCGCCCCTCTCTCTCTCTCTCTCTCTCTCTCTCTCTCTCTCTCTCTCTCTCTCTCTCTCTCTCTCTCTCTCTCCGCGAATTGGCCGCATCCCACCCGCAACATAGATAGATAGATAGATAGAGACCTTATATTTCGAGGTGATTCTCTCGTTAAGTCATTCCTTAGTGGCGGCGAAAGAGGGAGGGAGGGAGGGAGGTTAGGGGGAGAGGGAGGTTAGCCAGCCTTATGTGTGGGGCAGGGGAGGGAAGGGGAAGGGGGAGGAGGAGGAGGTTGGGATAGGGGCATTGGTGGGGGGGGTTAGGGAGGGAGAGAGTGGGGGGGTTGGTTGGTGGGGGGGTCAGGGAGGTTAGGAGGGAGGTGGGGTTGGTGTACGTACGTACGCGCCGTGTCGCGTCGTCTCTTCATATTTTACCGTCGCGTTCCGTGTGCGCGTGCGTCTGTCGCCGACGGTGTCGCCGTAGTGTTGCCCTGCCTGGTGCGGGGGGGGGGGGGGGGGGGGGGGGGTTGATGGGTGGGTTTTTTTGAAAAACCCGATTGGCTCATTATGATGAGGTGAGGCAGGGTAGCCAACGTTGGGGTGTGTGTGTGCCTGCTGGAAGGGATGTGTTGGCACCGCCGGAGGCTGGGCTGTTGGTAACGCTGCTTGCCTCACACCAGCGAGAGAGCCACCACCCGTTTTCTTTCTTTCTTTCTTTCTTTGTCCACAACGGCCAGAGGGTCAGACACGGCCGTGGTTATTTTTTTATTGTCATCCTGCTGTTTTTTGGGGCGTTTTTTTAATCGTTCGCGGTTACCTACTGTTTAAACGGTCGGGGTTTTGAGGTTCCCCACTGTTTTAAACGGTCAGGGGTTTACCGTTTTTTAAACGGCCAGGGTTACTTACCCACGGCTTTCAAGGCCATGGTTCATTAACATTTTTGTTATAGGTCGGGATTAATAAGAGGGTTTTCATAGAGACGATACAGACCGGCTTTTATAAAACTGCTTCGGAGGGCGACGGATTTTAAATTGCCGGGGCTCAGCGTGTGCTTGATGTGGGTAAGGGGTGGGGCCTTGGGTTGAGGTGGGTAGGGGTGGGCCTTGGGTGGAGGTGGGTTAAGGGTGGGCCTTGGGTGGAGGTGGGTTAGGGGTGGGCCTAGGGTTGAGGTGGGTAGGGGTGGGCCTAGGGTTGAGGTGGGTAGGGGTGGGCCTAGGGTTGAGGTGGGTGGGGTGGGCCTTGGTTTGAGGTTACCGGAGGCGTGGGGTTGAGGTGGGGTAGGGGTGGGCCTTGGTTTGAGGTTACCGGAGGCGTGGGGTTGAGGTGGGGTAGGGGTGGGCCTTGGTTTGAGGTTACCGGAGGCGTGGGGTTGAGGTGGGGTAGGGGTGGGCCTTGGTTTGAGGTTACCGGAGGCGTGGGGTTGAGGTGGGGTAGGGGTGGGCCTTGGTTTGAGGTTACCGGAGGCGTGGGGTTGAGGTGGGTGGGGTGGGCCTTGGTTTGAGGTTACCGGAGGCGTGGGGTTGAGGTGGGTGGGGTGGGCCTTGGTTTGAGGTTACCGGAAGCGTGGGGTAGAACGAAACCTCACCTTTATGTTCGTATGCAAATTTTCATCACGTATGTAATGTTGACACATGAAAATGTCTGGGAGGTGAAGACGTGTGGCTGGTCTTGCATTGGTGAAGCCATGGTATGTGGAGGACGTATGTGACATATGCTAACATATCCTGGCACATGACTTTCTTATGTTTGTGATGGTAGCATAGCCTGTCACATGAGTTTATGTATGTGACATATAAACATAACTCGTCACATGATTGTACTATGCATGTGACTCCATTTACCTGTCACATGACTTCTTAAGTATGTGACATATGTGAAACATTGTATGTGATGTTAACCTAACCTGTCACATGACATCTTAAGTATGTGACATATGTGAAACTGTATGTGATGTTAACCTAAACTGTCACATGA
Organism: Panulirus ornatus; assembly: GCF_036320965.1. NCBI lineage: Eukaryota > Metazoa > Arthropoda > Malacostraca > Decapoda > Palinuridae > Panulirus > Panulirus ornatus. Next base: position 60,120,873 of record NC_092233.1, read on the forward strand.
CATTTAAAGTACGTGACATATGTGAAACCTAACCTGTCACATGAATCTCTCTTCATTCTGGTACCATCTTGGTTGTCCTCCTCTGGACCTTCTCTATTAACTCTTTTACGCTTCACTAACTGACCAAACTTGTGAAGAATTATATTATAGTTTAGGTCTGAATATCTCAGCTTACTGAATATCTCAGCTTACTGAATATCTCAGCTTACTGAATATCTCAGCTTACTGAATATCTCAGCTTACTGAATAGTTCTCTTATGTAAAAATACTTGAAAGCTATTTTGATATTTGCATACAGATAATTTGTCTCTCTGAACTATTCTCCTTACGTGGGGGACGCTGGCCACACACACACACACACATATATATTTATTTATATATATATATATATATATATATATATATATATATATATATATATATATATATATATATATATATATATATCCCTGGGGATAGGGGAGAAAGAATACTTCCCACGTATTCCCTGCGTGTCGTGGAAGGCGACTGAAAGGGGAGGGAGCTGGGGGCTGGAAATCCTCCCCTCTCACTTTTTTTTTTTTAATTTTCCAAAAGAGGGAACAGAGAAGGGGCCAAGGAGAGGATATTCCCTCAAGGGCCCAGTCCTCTGTTCTCAACGCTACCTCGCTAATGCGGGAAATGGCGAATAGTATGAAAGAAAGATATATATATATATATATATATATATATATATATATATATATATATATATATATATATATATATATATATATATACATTTGATGTAGTTAATGATAACATTGAGTCATTCCCCCACAGTGACCTACCCTCATTACATTTACGTGCGTGTGTTCAGACCGACCCTGTAATCCCCTTGAACACGACCCCACGACCCTCACCGTGCGTCGTCGTACTTCAGGGTCGTACCGCCGTGCTGACTGACCACACCATCTACCCCTCAAGGGGGGGGGGGTGAATGGGATGGCTGGGGTGGTTTAACGACCTCGTTGGCACTCCAAACGAGTGTCGTTGCTTCACGAACTGGGCCCCTCAGACGGACGACCCCCCTCAGACGACCCCCCCCCCCGAAGTGTGTGTGTGTACGGGAAAGCAGGAGGGGGGAGGGTGGGGGTGTAGGGTGTTAAAGAGACCAACCCACGAGAAAGACAGTAGGTTGAGAACGGACATAAAACCAGTTTTTTCCTTTCTAAACCTCGGTCTGGCCGAAGAAAGTGGTTTAGGTGAAGTTTTTTTTTAAACCCCTCTCCTCGCCCTCGTCATCCACCACTTTCCCCGATGCCTAAGGCTGTAGCCAAAGACACACAGGAGCGCCCGTACACTCAGGAGCGCCCGTACACTCAGGAGCGCCCGTACACTCAGGAGCGCCCGTACACTCAGGAGCGCCCGTACACTCAGGAGCGCCCGTACAGTCGAGGTGCCACGAGCCACTACGTACAACGTCCATGTGTTGTAGGTTCACAAGCTCAAGCGCGTACGCTGGTGAACTGTGCGTAAGAGGAGTTTATATATATACATTATATATATATATATATATTTTTTTTTTTTTTTTTTTTTTTTTATACTTTGTCGCTGTCTCCCGCGTTTGCGAGGTAGCGCAAGGAAACAGACGAAAGAAATGGCCCAACCCCCCCCCCCATACACATGTACATACACACGTCCACACACGCAAATATACATACCTACACAGCTTTCCATGGTTTACCCCAGACGCTTCACATGCCTTGCTTCAATCCACTGACAGCACGTCAACCCCTGTATACCACATGACTCCAATTCACTCTATTTCTTGCCCTCCTTTCACCCTCCTGCATGTTCAGGCCCCGATCACACAAAATCTTTTTCACTCCATCTTTCCACCTCCAATTTGGTCTCCCTCTTCTCCTCGTTCCCTCCACCTCCGACACATATATCCTCTTGGTCAATCTTTCCTCACTCATTCTCTCCATGTGCCCAAACCATTTCAAAACACCCTCTTCTGCTCTCTCAACCACGCTCTTTTTATTTCCACACCTCTCTCTTACCCTTACGTTACTTACTCGATCAAACCACCTCACACCACACATTGTCCTCAAACATCTCATTTCCAGCACATCCATCCTCCTGCGCACATCTCTATCCATAGCCCACGCCTCGCAACCATACAACATTGTTGGAACCACTATTCCCTCAAACATACCCATTTTTGCTTTCCGAGATAATGTTCTCGACTTCCACACATTTTTCAAGGCTCCCAAAATTTTCGCCCCCTCCCCCACCCTATGATCCACTTCCGCTTCCATGGTTCCATCCGCTGACAGATCCACTCCCAGATATCTAAAACACTTCACTTCCTCCAGTTTTTCTCCATTCAAACTCACCTCCCAATTGACTTGACCCTCACCCCTACTGTACCTAATAACCTTGCTCTTATTCACATTTACTCTCAACTTTCTTCTTCCACACACTTTACCAAACTCAGTCACCAGCTTCTGCAGTTTCTCACATGAATCAGCCACCAGCGCTGTATCATCAGCGAACAACAACTGACTCACTTATATATATATATATATATATATATATGGGTTCCTTTTTGAGTGTTTAAAGTTGGTCGATGAGATTGTACTGCGTTGAAGATAGATAGATAGATAGATAGATAGATTGATAGATAGATGGAGGTGATTGAAGGCCCAGCCTCCCCCTTTTTTTTCCCCAGGAACTTGCCTTAAATTTTAAGAATTCCGTGCGAATAACCGGAGTTTCTATAAGGAAGTTGAAGGTGTTGTGTGAGGAAGAGAGAAAAGTTAGGAAGGGAGCACATGAGAGGTATGTGGTGAGGGTGGTGGTTGGGGGGAGAGAGGGAGAGGGATGGTGGTGGTGGAGGAGAGTGTTGGAGAAAGTCGTCGGTGTGTGTGTAAGTGGGGGGGGGGGAAGGGGGTGTTCGCCATCGGGGGCGAGGGGGGGGGGGGGGGGAAATACCTAGCGATTATTATTTCCCAGAGTGAAAGTTGGACAATTATTGACTAGGTTTGACCAGAGTCCGCCATGTGCTGTTGCCGGATGACCCCCAACCTCTAGTGGGGTGGGGTGGGGTAGAGGGACGAGCCAAGAGGAACTAGAAAGCCACAGCAGGCATGGGGCGGGGCGGGGCGGGGCGGGGCGGGGCGCTTCTCTTCGCGGGACCTGTCGTGTTCTCTTGGCATGAAGTTTTGGGGGGGGGTTTAGGGGGGGTTGGGGGGATTGTGGGGGGATCGAGGGTGAATACAAAGTTCACACACACACACACACACACACACGCACACACACACACACACACACACACACACACACACACACACACACACACACGCACAGACACACACACACACACACACACACACTTTCTGAGGTTTGATGTTGGACGAGATGTTGGCACCAGGATTTGGTGTTGGCACCAGGGTTTGATGTTGGCACCAGGGTTTGATGTTGGCACCAGGGTTTGATGTTGGCACCAGGGTTTGCTGTTGGCACCAGGGTTTGATGTTGTCATGTACAGCCTGACATCATCCTTGTGTCCACTCTAAGTGTTGTCAGCCCATCATTTTGGGGCTGAGAGGAGGAGACCCACTCACGGCGGAGCCTGCGGATTTTACCTAAGCATCTCTCAAAATCTAAATCAACTTCTCTAAATCATTTAGAAGAGCGAGGCTCTAGATAGATGTGTGTGTGTGTGTATGTATGTGTGTGTGTGTGTGTGTATGTATGTGTGTGTGTGTGTGTGTATGTATGTGTGTGTGTGTGTGTGTGTGTGTGTGTGTGTGTGTGTGTGTGTGTGTGTGTCTGTGTGTGTGTGTGTGTTACGAGGGTCTGTCTTGCAGGGTTGGATGGCTGGGGCTAGGCCGAAAACCTAGGAGTTTGGTGGCGCCTAGGGTCGTGGCCTAGGGCCTTGGTGGAGGCTGGGTGAGGGGGGGCTAGGTGGAGCTAGAAGGGGGGTGGGGGAGGCCCTGGATGGAGCCAGACGCCCATAGGTGGAGCCTTGATCCACACGGATCCACGCGTGTGGATGGCGGCGTAAGACACCACATCAACATTGTCCACTCCTTCGTAATCATTATTCACACACGGTCACAATGTCCTCTCCGTCACCCCTGGCTGTTAAGCAATGCTGTTGTGTATTTGTGAGAGAGAGAGAGAGAGAGAGAGAGAGAGAGAGAGAGAGAGAGAGAGAGAGAGAGAGAGAGAGAGAGAGACAGAGAGAGAGAGAGAGAGAGAATATGATCACCCCCCCCTCCCTTCGGGGCATGACACAGGTCGTATGCTGCCCCACCCCTCTTCTCCCCTCCCTCCTCTCGCCCCCCTCGACGCCCCCCTCGCGCCCCCCCCCCCCCTCTTCCCTTCGTCTTCTTTAGGCCGGGAGGCCCAGTGTCCGGGAAGGGAACGGGAAGGGGGGGGGGAAGGGGTTCGCCAGGGGCCTTGTGATCGCTGAGGGCGCCCAGAAACCCCCCTCCCCCCCCCCCCCCGAAGTGTGGGCTGATTGGACGTGTGGGGGGGGAAATAATGGGGTGGTGGGGGGGGAGGGAAATGATGACCCATATGACCCCTGATGGTGGTCTGCTGCCGTGGGCGGGATGAAGGTGGCCCGTCTGGGCCTTCCTCAGTGGTCCGTGGATGAGTAAGTGTTGATGAGTCTTGTGGGTTGACCAGGCTGGGGGAATATGGAAGACCCACGCCATCAACGAACGAATCAATTGATGATCTACATCTATTTACCACCGTATCTGTCCATCTATATATCTATCTGTCTATCTATCTATCTATCTATCTATCTATCAATCTATCTATCTGTCTATCTATGTATCTACTTATCTATCTACCTATCTATCTATCTATTTATCTATCTTTATCTATCTATCTATCTATCTATTTTTTTTTTTTTTCCCAAAGAAGGAACAGAGAAGGGGGCCAGGTGAGGATATTCCCTCAAAGACCCAGTCCTCTGTTCTTAACGCTACCTCGCTAATGTGGGAAATGGCGAATAGTATGAAAGAAATATATATATATATATATATATATATATATATATATATATATATATATATATATATATATATATATATATATATATATATATATATTATCCCTGGGGATAGGGGAGAAAGAATACTTCCCACGTATTCCCTGCGTGTCGTAGAAGGCGACTAAAAGGGGAGGGAGCGGGTGGCTGGAAATCCTCCCCTTTCTCTTTTTTTTTTTTTTCCAAAAGAAGGAACAGAGAAGGGGGTCAGGTGAGGATATTCCCTCTAAGGCCCAGTTCTCTGTTCTTAACGCTACCTCGCTAACGCGGGAAATGGCAAATAGTATGAAAAAAAAAAAAAAAAAAAAAAAAAATATATATATATATATATATATATATATATATATATATATATATATATATATATGAGGATTATCTGCTTGCCTGGGGCTGTTACTGGTTAGTGTGGTGAGGGTGTGGAAAGCAGGAGGTTGGTGGTGTGGGGTGTGGGGTGTGGGGTGGGTGTGGGGTGTGGGGTGGGTGTGGGGTGTGGGGGTTGTAACAATGGAGGTCAGACAAAGGGTTGTGTGGGGAGATGTGTGGGGTGATACTTGCTGCTGCTTTCTCTCCTGCGGGTCACTGTGACGGTGGCCTAACCTGGGCTAACCTGACCTGCACCGGGGCGACTCCTCCCACTTCTCTCCCCACTCACCCACGTTTATCTCCCCACACACACACACACACACACACACACACACACACACACACACACACACACACACACACACTCAGAGCTCCTTCCCCCCCCCCCCCCCACACACACACGCAGTCAGAGCTCCTTCCTTCGAAGGACTGCCTCTCTCTCTCTCTCTCTCTCTCTCTCTCTCTCTCTCTCTCTCTCTCTCTCTCTCTCTCTCTCTCTCTCTCTCTCTCTCGTTGATGCCCAGGGGTCGGGGCCAGCCCCTCCCTCCCTCCCTCCCTCCCTCCTGGGTCGTTATTTTCCCCCTCAAAAATCAGGGTTAGCTCCTGTTGCCTCCCCACCCGTTGATGCCTCCCGTTGATGCCTCCCGTTGCGTCCGCCATGTTTGAGTCAGCTGGTGGGAGGAGGTGGTGGTCGTTTGTGTCTTGTTTCGTGACGGGACGACCTTTTGGATGTGACTACGACCATGACGGTACGACCTTTGGATATGGTACGACCTTTAAGCACGACGGTGCGACCCGTTGAGCACGACGGTGCGACCCGTTGAGCACGACGGTACGACCCGTTGAGCACGACGGTACGACCCGTTGAGCACGACGGTACGACCCGTTGAGCACGACGGTGCGACCCGTTGAGTTCGACGGTACGACCCGTTGAGCACGACGGTACGACCCGTTGAGCACGACGGTACGACCCTTTTGATTTTGATAGTCTGATCCACTTTTGACCCGACCACATGAAACACAGGTCAGAGGTTTTCTTTCAGTACCCCCACCCCCCCAAGTGTCGTCCTTACCGTTGTACTCAGGGGTCGTATCGTCGTGCTCAAGGGTCGTACTGTCGTGCTCAAGGGGTCGCACCGTCGTGCTCAAGGGGTCGCACCGTCGTACTCAAGGGTCGCACCGTCGTACTAGGGGTCGCACCGTCGTACTTAAAGGTCGCACCGTCGTACTAGGGGGGTCGTACCGTCGTACTCAAGGATCGCACTGTTATACTCAAGGGTCATACCGTCGTACTCAAGGGTCGCACCGTCGTACTAGGAGTCCTACCGTCGTACTCAGGGGTCGTACGATCATCATCAAGCTTAAGGAACGTAGCAGCGTCGCGTCGTACCGAAGCAGTCGTCGCTCCGTCTCGACGGACGCCCCCCCAAAGTGTAGATCGTAACCCTGGTCAGCTGCTGAACTGACCCTCAGTTCCAGGCTGGTTTAATTTTAATTCACCGACCTTTGACCTTCAGTGCGGGTCATGTTAATTGGTAGTTGGGTTTGTTAACTGGATTAAACCACAGCTTAAATATGCGAGGCATTATTTATTTTTTTATTTTTAGCTTAGTAACTACACGAGCAGTTAAAAAAAAAAACGCGATACGTAGTTTTAAATAACAGGAAGTCTGTCGTTTTTTTTTATTATATATATTTAAAGTCCACAAAGGCTCATCCAAAAGTCGCTGTGGTGTTTTGTTTGTTTGTTTGTTTGTAGTGGTATTTTGTTTGCAATATTTTGTTTGTTTGTTTGTTTGTTTTTTAGTCAGGAGAAATTGGTAGAGTTGACCTGGGATAAGGAGTTAAGCCACTGAAGCAGACCATCTGGTCTCTGTGGTGGGGTACGTGGGTGTGGTGGGTCTGCGACCCCGCGTCCTCAAAGACCATCTGGTCTCTCTGTGGTGGGGTACGTGGGTGTGGTGGGTCTGCGACCCTGCGTCCTCAAAGACCATCTGGTCTCTGTGGTGGGGTACGTGGGTGTGGTGGGTCTGCGACCCCGCGTCCTCAAAGACCATCTGGTCTCTCTGTGGTGGGGTACGTGGGTGTGGTGGGTCTGCGACCCTGCGTCCTCAAAGACCATCTGGTCTCTGTGGTGGGGTACGTGGGTATGGTGGGTCTGCGACCCTGCGTCCTCAAAGACCATCTGGTCTCTGTGGTGGGGTACGTGGGGTGTGGTGGGTCTGCGACCCCGCGTCCTCAAAGACCATCTCGGTTGACCAGCTTCGGCGGGGGGAGGGGATGGGGGAGAGAAGACCTCCCACCTCAGCAGCGTCTAGGGGGAGGGAGGAGGGGGGGAGGGGTTGGTTGTTGTTGTTGTTGTTGTTGTTGTTGTTGTGGTTGTTGTTGTTGTGGTTGTTATTGTGGTTGTTGTTGTTGATATTACGAAAGAATGTAAATGCTTCAAGCCACGACGCCAATACGTGACATGTCTGTCCCTGATGTGTGTGTGTGTGTGTGTGTATGTGTGTGTGTGTATGTGTGTGTGTGTGTGTGTGTGTTTGTGTGTGGATAGACCAAGGGAATCCGGTTGTTATGAGTGAAGAATAGGTGGTTCCCCCTTGTTAAGCTTATACTTTACGTTAATTGGCCTCCGTAACCACCCTCCCCCCCAGGCCGCAGGAGGTGTGTGGTGTGTGTGTGTGTGTGTGTGTGTGTGTGTGTGTGTGTGTACCTCCAGTTTTGTTTTCTTCTGTTCGTGGCTAAAAATAAACAAATTATACCAGAAAGCGAACCTTACTCTTAATTATCCGTAATGAAACATTAACTCGAACGCTAATTATGTTTATCAGAAACTTGTTAATTATTTTTTATTCTATTCTATTCTTTCTCTTTTTTTTATGCTTAATTTGTGCTGTATTATAATAAGTCATTTATTCGTGGCGGAGATAAATAAGTATTTTTGTTTATTCTATTGTGTTTTGTGTACATAAGGTGTTCGTCCGGTCTCTGGCACCCCGAACACTTGTTTCTGACGACGAATTGTAATCCTGGAATTCCTTGTCCTGCTTTGTGATTGGCGCTCAGAGCCCCGTCAGTCCTCGCCCAGGGTTCAAAATACCTTCATAGAAAATGTTGCTTAGATGAAAGAAAACAAGAAGAGGGGTTGGGGGGTGGTCACGTATTGAAATAACTCAATTGCTGTTGCCTTTATAGCGTAGGTACACGCACTCTACACTGACTTCATGCCTTCATAGGGACACGCACTCTACACTGGCTTCATGCCTTCATAGGGACACGCACTCTACACTGACTTCACTTCCCTCCCTTAGCACGCACTCTGCTTTCGCTTACTCTCCCTTCCCCCCTGGCTGATCATCCACCCTCCCCCACACCCCCTCCCTTACCCACTCTTTCGACCGATGGGTCAAGCTCTTGTCTCGAACCCACAGATCCGCGTAGCTCTTGTCTCGAACCCTCAGATCCGCATTGCTCTTGTCTCGAACCCTCAGATCCTCCAAGCTGCTGTCTCGAACCCTCAGATCCGCGTAGCTCTCGTCTCGAACCCTCAGATCCGTGTAGCTCTTGTCTCGAACCCACAGATCCGCATTGCTCTTGTCTCGAACCCTCAGATCCGTGTAGCTCTTGTCTCGAACCCACAGATCCGCATTGCTCTTGTCTCGAACCCTCAGATCCGTGTAGCTCTTGTCTCGAACCCACAGATCCGCATTGCTCTTGTCTCGAACCCTCAGATCCGTGTAGCTCTTGTCTCGAACCCACAGATCCGCATTGCTCTTGTCTCGAACCCCACAAATCCGCTTAGCTGTCGACCCAAACCCTCAGATTTAAGTGACTGTGGCGAAGGAAGTTCAAGGGAGAGTTGGTAAGGGTGACGCGTCCCTCCCCCCGCCTTGCTTCCCCCAGCGTGGCCTTACAGACGCTCCTGGGGGGGAACCAAGCCCTCCAGAACCAGTGATTCAGAAGTTAATCTCCCTCGAGTGGCACTCGAACGAGAGGGCTAAACTCTCCCGACCCGGTATGCAAACATTATTTGCTTCTGGTGTCATGGCGGACCAGGTTCTTATAGAACAGGTGCTCGGGAAGGAGACACACTTGTTTGATATTGGGAAAGACAAGCCTTGTGCTTGTGTAGAGGAGGTCTTGCTTGCTTGTAGAGGGGATAGGCAGTGGATGGGGATGGTCGATCTCGTAGAAGGGTCGTGGTAACAGGGGATGATGTAGAGGAGGGGAAATGGTAAGGGGGGAAGTTACCAAAAGAGGACGTAATTGGTGCTGTCGGTTTGGACCTGAGGGTAATATTGGCCTCTCAGTCCTTTACATCTTGTTATGGAGGATTGTACGACCCTTGAGCACGACGATACGACACACTTGAGCACGACGGTATGACCCTTGAGTACGACGGTATACGACCCTTGAGCACGACGGTATGACCCTTGAGCACGACGGTATACGACCCTTGAGCACGACGGTACGACCCTTGAGCACGACGGTACGACCCTTGAGCACGACGGTACGACCCTTGAGCACGACGGTATGACCCTTGAGTACGACGGTATACGACCCTTGAGCACGACGGTACGACCCTTGAGCACGACGGTATACGACCCTTGAGCACGACGGTACGACCCTTGAGCACGACGGTACGACCCTTGAGCACGACGGTACGACCCTTGAGCCCTGTATAGTTTAAGGTGATTCCTAATATGGTACTTAGCGGCCTGGGGCGTCTGTCTGTGTGTGTGTATCTTTTCTTTGTCTCGTGTGTGTCCTGGCCCCTCTACCGTGTCCTGGGGTCTGCCTTCTCCTGGTGTGGTGTGTTCTGGCCTTTTGGTATGTCCTGGGGCCTGTCCTCTCTTTTAAGGGGGGGGGGGGGGCTCTTCTAGCGTGTGTCTTAGGGTCTTCTCTTATCCTGGTGTGATGTGACCTGGGGGTCTGTAATCTAAAGTGACCTGGGGAGTCTGTCATCTTATGTGACCTGGGGGGCCTGGAATCTTATGTGACCTGGAGGGTCTGTCAAATAATGTGACCTGGGGGGACCTGTAATCTAATGTGACCTGGAGGGTCTGTGTAATCATCTGGTCTGGTGCGTCCTGGGGTCCTTTGCGTCTCCTGTCATCATGTCCCCAGGCCAGGAGCGTGTCACAGGGACTTGTCTCCTCCGGGCCAGCACCGTGTCCTGGCCGTCCCCTCCCTTCATTTGGTAATTGATCACCCTCATTCCCCCCTCGTCAAAGTCTGTTAATTAACCAACTCTCAGGGGACGGGTCCAGCCCGCATCACGACCCCCAAGCACGGTAGTTTAGACTTGTCCTGTGTGTGTGTGTGTGTGTGTGTGTGTGTATGTGTGTGTGTGTGTGTCTCACACCTCCGGAGCACCTGTGGTCGTTCATGCGTCGGTCGGTCGTCCGTTGATCGCCGAGGGAATTTACTCTGGTCGTGTTCATCACCCTGTCTCTCCCAGACGCACTCATCAGAACGACTCTTACGACCCTTGAGCGCGAAGGTTACGACCCTTGTGGACGAAGGGTATGACCCTTGAGCGCGAAGGTTACGACCCTTGTGGACGAAGGGAACGACCCTTGAGGACGAAGGGAACGACCCTTGAGCGCGAAGGGAACGACCCTTGAGCGCGAAGGGTATGACCCTTGAGGACGAAGGGTACGACCCTTGAGGACGACGGTACGACCCTTGAACACGACGGTACGACCCCTGACCCTTACAAAGAAAAGGGGGTCGTTGATAGTCCTAGTGCGACTCCCCATCTCGTGATAGATAGCCACAAAGACTGATAGATAGATAAATAGATAGATAGATAGATAGATAGATAGATAGATAAGAGACCTCGGGCGCTCTCCTCCTCCTCCACCTCGTGGGTCGAATGACAGAATTTTTAAACCAATTGACATTACCTTAGTGCGACAGCACACACACACACACACACACACACACACACACACACACACACACACACACACACACACACACAAACACGATAAGTTCCCAAGTGCACTTTCGTGTAATAATCACATCATCTTGGGAGACACAAGAGAGAAATATAAGTCAGTTGATACACATCGAAGAGACGAAGCTAGGACGCCATTTGGTAAACATGTGATCCCTTCCAATATATATATATATATATATATATATATATATATATATATATATATATATATACTGGGCAGTTGTGGTGCCATGGCCGTGCGTCGTGACCAAAACACGGTCAGTAAGAGGATTAACTGATGGGGTCGTCCAGTAATCACAGTCGCCTCACGATTGAGGCTATTACGAGGTGGAAGCTCCGGTGAGCTGTGTGGATCATGGCTCGCTACCTCCACCTTCCTGGGTGCCAGTGCCTGCCTCTTCCTAGATGCCAGTGCCTCCCCTTCCTGGATGCCAGTGCCTCCCCTTCCTGGATGCCAGTGCCTCCCCTTCCTGGATGCCAGTGCCTGCCTCTTCCTGGATGCCAGTGCCTCCCCTTCCCTGGTGCCAGTACCTGCCCCTTCCTGGATGCCAGTGCCTCCCCTTCCTGGATGCCAGTGCCTCCCCTTCTAGGTGCCAGTGCCTGCCCCTTCAAGGTGCCAGTGCCTGTCCCTTCCCTGGTGCCAATACCTACCCTTCTAGGTGCCAGTGCATACGACCCTCGTGTTTGCATGTGTGTGTGTGTGTGTGTGTGTGTGTGTGTGTGTGTGTGTGTGTGTGAAGACCCGCCAAGAGCAGGCTTGGCACGGCATCTCCTCAATGACAACCCTTTCTCTATTGTGTTAGCCATGATGGCACCTGGCCTAGCACGGCATAGTGGGTCTGTTTATCACACAGCAAGGGGCACCTACCTCTCTCTCTCTCTCTCTCTCTCTCTCTCTCTCTCTCTCTCTCTCTCTCTCTCTCTCTCTCTCTCTCTCTCTCTCTCTCTCGTGCACCTGGCTCTGTCCCTGACAGTACTCCGCGGGGGGGGGGGGGGGGGGTGTAAGGTGTTTCAAGGTTCTCAGCGTTTCTTTGCGTTTAAATACTGTTCGTTTTTTTTTTTTTCCCCGTTTTTTTTTTTTTGGTGGTGGTGGGAGACGATGCTAAAGGAACGACCGGCCAATCCATTGAGTTTAATGCTAAAGGAACGACCTATCAATATGGTGTGTTAAATGGTAAAGGAACGACCGGCCAATCCATTGTGTTTAATGCTAAAGAAACGACCTATCAATATGGTGTGTTAAATGGTAAAGGAACGACCGGCCCATCCACTGTGTTTAATGCTAAAGGAACGATCTACCAATATGGTGTGTTGAATGCTAAAGGAACGACCCACCAGTGCACTGTGTTTAAGGCTAAAGGAACGACTTACCAATCCATCGTATTTACTGATAAAGGAACGACTTACCCCATGAATGCACATGGTGTGATGAGGAAGGGGGGTGGGTCATTAAGTCGGGGGGGGTCATTAAGTCTCCAAACCTTCCGTTAATTAAGGTTAATCACAGTCCAACACATCATTACCATGATTTTGTTTACTGAGAACCAGGCCACTGAAATGGGGCTTGTGAAATTGGGAATTAAGAAATTGGGAGTTAATGAATTGGGACTGGCGAAATTGGGGCTTCATTGAGTGTTTGAAATTGGAGAATATCATTGAATATCATTGTGGTTATATGAGAAGGTTAGGTCGGAGTAGATATTGGAGCAAGAGATAGATAGACAGACATAGATAGATAGATAAACAGAGAGAGAGAGAAAGAGAGAGAGAGAGAGAGAGAGAGAGAGAGAGAGAGAGACGGTCCATAAGGGCGACCTACACCTTACACTTGTACACACACACACACACACACACACACACACACACACACACACACACACACAAGAACTCGTGGTTTGTCCCCCCTCCCCTCCCTCCTCCACCCACCCCCCCTCTCAACAGCTCTAGTACTGGGAGGGGGTTGAGGTGGGGGGGGGGAGGGAGGACCCACCCCTCCTAAAGTCCCGGATTTCCGCATTCATAATACGTCTCGCGTGGTTCCTGGGGGTGGGTGGGTGGGGTGGGTGGAGCGGGGCGGGGTGGAGCGGGGCGGGGCGGGGTGGAGGGGTGGGTGGAGCGGGGTGGAGGGGTTTGTAAGCGCATATATTTTTGTGCCATGGTGTTGGTGGCTCCTCCTCCACGGCTCATTTAGCCGTCCCTTTAAACCGTCTCAGTCCCATAGTTGACTATGGGGGGGCGGGGGGGGAAGGGGGGGCAGATGATATAGACAAATCGTTTCGATGGTCCGGATATACGAAGGTGGGGGGGAGGGGGGCTGGCTGCATGGAATATCCGGGGGGGGGGGTTTAAAGGGGGTAGTGGGTGGGGGGGCGTTGTCTTCAGTCTTGTTCGTGTCTGCCGAGCTGCGTGTGGGGGAGGGGGTGATGTGGGAAGTGAGGGAGGGGGGGGCGGCTGTGTCTGACCCGCTATCCAATCATCGCAGAGCACGTCATCACTAATACGTCATCATCACTAACACGTCATCATCACTAACACGTCATCATCACTGCCTCTGTGTGCTGTGTCCCCCCCTACCCCCTCCCCCTCTCTCTATTCTCTCCCCCCCCTACCCCCACCCCCTCGTCCAATCAGGCCAGATGATGATAATGATGATGATAATGATGATAATAATGATGATGATAATGATGATGATAGCGATGATAATGATCCCCCTCCTCCCCCCTCCCACACACACACACACACACACACACACACACACACACACACACACACACACGTCCAGTGGGTCATTATAAATTATAGGAAGTGACGCGAAAGTAAAAAGAAAAAAAGTAAAAAATATATATATGTTTTCCCCCCCTTCCGTCATCATGCGCGTCCGTCATGCGCTGGGCTGGTCATGTGGGGGGGGGGGGGTTGGGTCGTCCACGACCAGTTCGTCGCCGCGCCCTTCGCGCGTATGTCATCATCACCACCTGGTCGCGCCCGCCCCAGCTGGTAGCGCCTGGGTCGGTCTGGTCGACTTCCGTTTCCCGACCACCTTTGTGGCTGGTGGATGAAGGCAGACTCGGGGGAAAAGACACCAGGAAACCTCTTCCCATTTTCTTCATGTTTTCTTTTTTTCTTTTCCTCCAAACACCTACGTCGATCAATTACGTAAATAAAGACCAACAAATTATTTTTAAAAACTCCACAGTAACGTTACACCACACATGATAAACGTAAAAAAAAAATAAAATGGTGTTTTTTTTTTTTAGATAAATGACTTTATCAACATGGAACACAAGGGGTTGCCAACCCTCGCAAGACGATACATCAGCGACATTAAGTTCACTCCGTTTTCTATATTTATTTTCTTTTTTTTTTTCCTTCATCGAGGCGCTTTTAAACCCCCCCTTCCCCTCCCCCCTTTACACACACACACACACACACACACACACACACACACACACACACTTGCTCCACCATGGCCGGCCTTTTAGTTACACGAGGCGAGAGAAAACGTTTCGCGTTACACAACGGTGCCAAAAAAAGAAAAAAAAGAAAACGGAACGTCCCCTCGCAGTCCCCCACTGATATCAGTCAGAAAATCGGCATTCCTGGGAACGCTCGAAATGACGTGGAACTTGTATCTTATTCCGCGAAAACGCGCGCTTACACACACACACACACACACACAGCCTGCGCGGGGCGACGTATATATGTGGTGGTCTGCGCAGGAAGCGGTTGAAAGAAGAAGGCGGCGTGGGTGGTGGTCGCTATGATGCAGCTTCGATAGACTTACGGGTTTTTTTTGTTTGTTTGTTGTTGTTCTTCTTGTGTCGGTACGATAGACTGGGGCATTTTCACTTCGTAGACCAACACGATGTATAATAAAGTCGCCGTAGGCAACAGCCAAAAGGGAAAAAGAGAAAATATTTACTTTAAACGCTCTTAAAAAAGAGGGAGAGGGGGGGAGGGGCCCCGCGTTTTGGACCCACCAGGAGAGAGAGAGAGAGAGAGAGAGAGAGAGAGAGAGAGAGAGAGAGAGAGAGAGAGAGAGAGATTCAAGAACTCGATAGATAGATAGATAGATCTGTAGGGGTAACAGAGCGAGCCTCGGCCGGGCTGGCGGTGTGTGTGTGTGTGTGTGTGTGTGTGTGTGTGTGTGTTGGTCTGCAGGCCGCTGCCTCAAACAACCTGGTCCATCACGGAGTCAGGTAGGTGTGGGGGGTTAAGAGACGAGCCTTCCCGGACTGATGGGATGAGGTCAGGTCGGGTCAGGCAAGGGGAGGAGGGAGTAGGTAGGTCAGGTTAGGGCAGGCCTGGGGTGGTTAGAGCAGGCTGGGGAGCTAACAGGGTGGTCAGGTCAGGCCTAGGGAGCTTACAGGGTGGTCAGGTCAGGCCTAGGGAGCTAACAGGGTGGTCAGGTCAGGCCTAGGGAGCTAAGAGGGAGGTCAGGTCAGGCTGGGGGAGCTAGCATGGAGGTCAGGTCAAGCTGGGGGAGCTCTAGCAGGGAGTTCAGGTCAGGCCTAGGGAGCTAACGGAGAGGTCAGGTCAGGCCTATGAAGCTAGAGAGGTCAGGTCAGGTCAGGTCAGGTTACGGGAGCCAGCCAGCAGTGGCGGTGAGGTCAGTCGGGGTGAGCCA